>NC_052352.1:36005482-36072310 GCF_009727055.1 Benincasa hispida
TCGATGTCCCATAAATGATATTTTCCCTCTTATCCCGAAGGACGAGTTATCTTCTTTGCATATTGGACATGCTTGATAACCTTTTGTACTCCACCCAGATAAGTCACCGTACACAGGGAAGTCCTTAATCTTCCATAATAAGGTAGCATATAGTTGAAAAAACTCACCAGCAACAGAATCATAAGTTTGCACACCAATTGTCCACAACTCTTTCAACTCTTCAATCAACGATTGCAAGTAAACATCAATTTCCTTTCCAGGAGATTTTAGACCAGGTATAAGCAAAGACATGAAGAAGTTTGTTTCCTTCATGCATTTCCATGGGGTAAATTATAAGAAATTATCACCACAGGCCACATACCATAAGAAGTGCTCATATTTCCAAACGGATTGAAGCCATCTAAAGCTAATCCCAAACGAACATTTCGAGGATCTAAAGCGAAAGTAGGGAGTTCACGATCAAAATGTTTCCACCCCTCTGCATCAGCTGGATGTCGCAATACTTCATTAGTTTCAACTCGTTTATCTTTATGCCATCTCATGTCAAAAGTGCCTTCTTTTGATGCAAACAATCGTTTTGATCTCGGTATCAATGAAAAATGACGCAATACCTTATGTGGTATTTTTTTACCCTTGCCATCATCAACTTTGTATCGAGACTCACTACAAACAGGGCATTGTTGCAAATCTGCATACTCTTTCCAATACAATACACAATCATATTTGCACGCATGAATAGACTCATAACCTAGGCCTAAATCACGCAATTTTTGCTTGGTTTCATAAAAGGAAGTAGGTATAGAGGTGCCAGCTGGAAATGTTGCTTTTAACAATTCCAGCAACATGTCAAACGATTTGTTACTCCAGCCGTTCAGAACTTTGATATGCATCAACTTCACTAAAATGTTTAAGGACGAAAATTGCAAACACCCATGGTATAATTCATTACGTATTTCGGTCATTAAATTTTCGAATAAGTTCGTGGTATCTCTTTCTTGACCATTAAAGGACATTTCATTCTCAATCCTTCATTTGCATTTTTATTTTCAATTGGAACTTGTAAATCGTTTATAAGATTCAACATCTCATTTTCTTCGACAACATTACTCTCTATACTATCTACTTCAACATCCTCTATTGAATGACTTGTATGACTTCTAGATAAGTTTACTGGCTCTCCATGATATACTCATTCACAATATGAAGGAGGTATTCTATATGTTAATAGATGTCATTCAACAATATCTATCTTTTCCCAAATTGAATTCATACAATTCTTGCATGGACATCTTATTCGTCTGGAATTATTTACATGAAACCTTGCCATATCTAAGAACTGTGATACTCCTTCTCTATACTCCACTGATAACTTATTCCTTAATTTAATCCATTCTTTATTCATCTTTAAAAATAAATATTTTCTGACCAACTTGTAATCCAAAACTATAACCTGGATTAGAGGACAAAGTACAAAGTATTATTAAGCATTGAGTTCCATAATTTTCATTTCTTAAGGAAAAATAAACACATAGGTCCTTAGACCGCTTAAATTATCTTAACAACTTTCAAATTTTTATTTAGTACGTCTCCAAGCTTTAAATTTTGTGTCTAATATAGGCCTTTCATCTATTCAACATCTTCTAAAATTTACAAGCCTATTGGACACAAAATTTAAAGTTCAATTTTCTATTAGACACAAAATTTAGTTTTATGTCTAGTTGATTCTTTAAACTTTTTTAAAATATGAAATGCATTAAGTACAATATTTTTTTTCTAAATTAAGTAATCCATAACCTTAAGAATTAAAAGAAAAAAAAAACTCAATCCACAATAACATCAACAATCCATAATTCATAATTCACATTAGATTACCAACATGCTAGAAATTAAACATTAGCAACATTAATTACCACAATTAGTAACATGATAAAAATTAAACATTACCAATATTATCAACATGCTAGAAATTAAAAACAATGGCTTAAATTAAGATACAAAATAAGAGAAAATAATGAAATGGATGTGCACGAACCTTGATGAAAGCTTGAAAATAAACAACAAATTTGCAAGCAATGAAGAGGGGCGGCTGCGGATGGCGGACGGCAGCGCGAAGGGGGAAGGGCAAGCGACGGTGCAGGCATGAAGAGGGGCGGTGACAGGGGAGTGCGAGGGAAGTGAAGGGAGAAGAAGGAAATGGGGCGGCGTGAAGTGCTAAGAAATCGATTAGGGTTTTTTGAAATAAAAGATTTTCGATGTGCACGAGAAAAAGAAAACCAGACCCCTCTCCGACGCCGCTCGGGAACCGTTGGGAGTTCCGAGGAACTTTCGACGCCGCTTTAATATGTATGGAGTTCCCGGGAACTCCCGACGGTCCTTTACTTCGCCGGAAAGACCGTCTCTCCTGACAACCTAACTCCCGACGCCTTAAAACGGCGTCAGGAGTTCCTGTTTTTCTTGAAATCCAAAAAAAAAAAAAAAAAAAACTTACTTTATACATAACATAGGTCATTGGTTCAGCATTGGATAAAAAGGAAAAAATGAGGGATTTTTTAATAATAAATAAAATCAACATCCTTAACTCTTAACCCTATAAGACATCAAAAAAATAATAAATTCTCATTCATGTTTTTTTCCTAATTTAAAATAATAAAATGTAAATTAAATTGTTCATATTAATATAACTACTTATGGTATCTCATTCATTTAAAAATAATTATAAAAAAAAGTGTCCCACCGATTTCGAGTTGGTTGTCATCGTCGACTTTGAACTTTGAGATTGCTCTAATTGATGTCGCTCTAGTACCTCTGCAGATACTTCATAATATAAATATCCATTATACTCTCCACGTCGCGTCATTACAATAAAGAGAAATGGGAAGGTCGGTTGTTATCTTAAAAGGAGTGAAGAGAGAGGTTGGGGGAAAACGAAAAGAATGGGGAAGCAAAGAAAGAGAAGGTCGACGGAGAGTTTCCTTGCCGGAAAACATGTTGAAGGTCGCCGGAGTGGTCGAGAACACCAGGAAGAGTAGGTGGAGAATGTTAGTTAAAGAAAGTTTCTAGTCGGGTGAGTTGTTTCTCTAAAAATCGAAGCATTTCAAGTGTAAGTATGTAAACATTTGGGACATTAGGTAGGTGTTTTTATTCTTGTTTACTGAAGCTTCCATGAATATTGTTCTACTGGTGTTTATTGTTCAAAATGGGTGGGTTGAAGAGGAAATCAAGAGATTTTAAAAGAAAAAGGAAAAATAAATTGATGTTAAAGGTCAGTTGTCGATGAATTAATGTCTCTTCCAAACTTTGTTTTAATGGACAAGTAAAAATTGATTTGTAAAAATAAAAAAATAAAACAGAGATTTGGTGTGATTGTTGCGAGAAGATGTAGAAGGAAGAAGTGAAAAAGGTGAAAAGAAGAAGATGAGGCACGATTGGAAAGGACGAGAGAGAGAGAGTGTGTATTTTGGAGAACAATAGAAACCTATATTATATGTGGACATGTAGGGTTAAGGTACAAAAGGATATTGATATTTGCCGTAAAAAAGAGAAGGAAATCAAGTAAAATAGCCGATAAGAGCGTAGCTCAATTGGCATTGTGTTTATACTATTAATCTTATGGTTTGGGTTTGATTCCCCTTCACCCCACCCCACATTTTAATTACAATACCATGTCATAGAATGGTCATTTTGTTGTTTTATAAATTTACTTTTTAAATTTTTTTTTTTCATAATCTCCCCGAAGATCCATCGAAATTGAAATTTTATTGATATGTCCATCAAAAATTTTGTAAAATTAAGATATCGATATTTTGAACATTGGCTAAGGGTTAATATGAGATATTCATTTTTCAAATTATAGGTACAATTTACTAGTATGTCTTTCCTAATTCATCTTCATGTTGAAAAAGTTAACCACAACTAATTTTCTTCTTAATTACGTACTTTTCAATGACAATTCATACAAATTATAGACATATGACCCTAAATAACATTCGTAGAAGTCTTTCTAGTTGCTCTGGAACAATTAGGAGATTCTCTAGAAGAAACATGGGGTTCTGTTCGGTGGCAATATGCTATGGGATGGTGGTCCCGCTTATGAGGTCAAAAATCAATACATTCGAAGAAGAAATGATGGAATATCAATCTCATCGAAGAAGAAGAATGTTTCCACCAAAAGCGAATTTTTTATTTTTATAATTTAATGACTCTAAATGAACTGTCATTAATTATTGACACAAAAAACTATCATAATAATAATAAAAAATCTGAACTTTTCTATTTTCCCTTAAAAAGTGTATCTTCTTCATTTTCCTACATTTAATGACTCTTTTTTCGATCATTAATTTGTGATAAAAAAAAAAAAAAATGCCATGAAGTTCAATAAATATGGAAAAGTCCATTTTTTCCCCCCTAAAAAACATATGAAATGGCTATTTATGACTGTATTTTCACTTTCCCCTCCAAATTTGCTAATGTGCATGTGTTATGGTATGTATATTTTGTTGTAATGTTTGAAAATCAAGCCTAATTCCTCCTAATTTTTTATAATGATTTGCATCTTGTTTAAGTACAACAAGAATTGAATTCTTAGCCAAATTCCAAAAACAAAAACAAATTTTAAAAATTTACATTTTTTATTTTTCAAAATTTGGTTTGGTTTTTAAAAAACATTAGTAAAGAATAGATAACAAAAGAATAAAATTAGAGTTAAAATAAGTGTTCGTAGACTTAATTTTTAAAAAACTAAAAACCATATGATTACCAAATGAGACCTAAATGGTTAATTGTCGAACAAGTTATCACTAATATACATGAATTAATATGACCCAAAAGAAGGTCATGGAGGGCTGGCCTTTGATTAATCAATTTAATTGGAAGGAGAATAAGTTCCCTTACCAAAAAGCTTCAAACAAGTCTAAATGTTTCATAATCAACCCAATTTGGCTTGTTTCTAAGCTTGCAACCAATTCTATGAATGCAAAAAGACTTTTCATTCATAAATTCAGCTTTATACAGCCTTTCTTCAAAGTGTAAAGAAATTGGCTTATATATGCCAAGAAAGAACTTTAGTTCACTAAACTACATAAGACAAGGTTATGTGTCTTTGAAGTTTCGAATATAGCAAATCACCTACGTTTAATTAATATATAGCCATTACGTTTATGAAGAGGCTACTACGTTTTTTAAATCTATCTACTAACTTCACTCCTATTTATCTATCATTTACCTCTCGTTCTTCTTTGAGTTTTGAATTCTTTGACAATCAATAGTTAATGGTCTTTTATATATAAAAGTGATAATTATGTATCATTCATAGACCATAAATAATCTATGAATCATAGATCTGAAAATCTTCTCTATTGATGATATATATATATATATATCATTAATAACATATTAATGGTTATCGAGTGTTGTTCAAATAATAAATATGAAAATAATTTTTGATAATCGATAGATATCTATCAATGATAAATGTAAAACGATCTACTAACAATTGACAAAATATGTACATCTATATTTGTCACAGAGAGACTAAAATATTAAAAGGGTCTATAAATGAGCGTTTGAGACAAGAAGTTGGTTATTATAGTTCCAAGTTATTATAATTGGGTTATAATAGTTTGTATTTGGGGTGTAAATTATTTTAATTTTGGTTATAATAATATATGCTTGAGGTATAAGTTATTTTAGTTTGAGAAGAAACTAGTAAATATTATAGCAAAAAAAAAATTCAGTTATTTAATCGGTCTTTTGACTAGGTCTAAAAAATAAAGAACTAAAAAATTTTTGCAGTGTGGCATTTAGAAAATGGTAGGATCTATTAAATAAATTAATACTAAAAAATTTCTAAAGAGAATGAAGAGTCAAAAGACCGAGGAGGGAACATTATTAAGAACTATTTTGTTGATCATGGTAGCATATGGTCAACAAGTCATCCTTAAGAAACACACATGCCACACATTAAACTAAAACGTCAAAAGAAAGCATACTTCAATTGTCATATTAGGTATATTAGCGATTGAGAGATCTATGGTTCGAAATCCCTCTATTATTTAGAAAAAATTTAAAAAACACTTTCATAAATGTAAGGGTATTCAAAAAATCCGATGATCCCAAAAAATGATCAACCCAATATAAAAAAATAAAAATTTTATGAGTTTTGTTAGTTTATGGATTCACTTGAAATAATTCCAAATTATTATTAATTCAAAGTTGTGTTTTTTTACTTATGAGAAAATTATATATACATATATTTATTTTAGTTTTATTTAGTTTCAGTTTTTTTTTTATAATTTATTCTCCAACAATTAGCCTAAAAATAATTTTTTAGTATATTGGAAAGAAAATTTTCATAATATAAATTAGAATTGAGTTGTTAATTTTAATTCAATAGATGAAGATAATTAAATAAAATTTCTACATATTGACATTTTATTTCTTTTTAGAACAAAAACCTTAGATAAAGGACCCAAGTAACCTGAACCTACTCTACCAAAATGTTTCATAGTTGGGTTCGGTTGGGTTAGGTCTAACCCGAACAATTTAGTTCTCATCATGAAAAATCTAAATTGAAACAACTCAAAATGTAAAGACTACATTTTAAAACTTAAAAACTAAATAAAAACTAAAATCAAAACCTAGGGACCAAAAATATAATATTTGAAAAAACTATTAAACTAAAGGTTCAAATTCTATTTTGGTTCCTAAACTTTCAAAAATGTTTGTTTCAGTCTCTCAACTTTTAAAAAGTGTTTATTTTGGTTCCTACGGTTAACATTTTGTTAACTCTATAAGGATGAAATCTGTTTAGGATGAAATTGCATTAAGCATGGGTTGAGTAAGATGAAGGTGACGTAAAATGTAACACCAATGCACCAAAATAGTGTATGACCAAAATATTGAACGTAAAATATCTTTTGAGATCTCCTATAGAAAATCGCTTTATCACCTAATTGAAAATTGACACCTTGGATTTTTTTAGTATGACTAACTTATTTAATAGAAGAGTTATCCAAAAATAAGTCATCTTACCATTCTCGAGTTAATAGAATCTTGATAGTAAGGACTAGGGTTGGCAAAAATCTCGCGGGATCAATCCCCGCCCCGAATTCCCGATTTGATCGTGGATGGGGTCAAGCCAGGAATTCTAACCGGGTCCCCGATCGAGGACGGGGCGGGGACGGGAGGATATCCCCGCCCATCTCCATCCCCGACTTTTTAATATATATTAATTACAAATATATATATAAATTTTAAAAAAATTAAAGGATTGATCATCGCAGGAACCGTTTCCCCGATAGGTGAGTACTTTATGAGAGGTGAGGGCTTAAAATAGACGTTTTTTAAAATTTATAGACAAAAATAGAACCAGAGTACTCATCCATGTAGGCTGTAGCTGGTGAACGGCGGTTCACTCGATTTCGTAGTGTGGATACGGAGCAATAGAAGAAGAAGACGACGAAGAAGGGTTCTTTGCAGCATGAGCCTTTACATGCCCTTATTTAAGTACAGCACCACATTGAGAACGCTCACACAACTCCATGCCCACCTCGTCGTCACCGCCCTTCACAATGACCCACTTCCTTCTACAAAGCTCATTGAATCATATTCCCAAATGGGCGACCTTCAATCTTCAACATCCGTCTTCCGCACCTTCCACTCTCCCGATTCCTTCATGTGGGGTGTGCTTCTTAAATCCCATGTCTGGAGCGGCTTCTATCAGGAAGCCATTTCTCTGTATCACCAAATGTTGTCCCAACAAATTTACTTCAATTCCTACACATTCCCCTCCGTTTTGAGAGCTTGTTCTGGGTTTGGCGATCTGGGTGTTGGCCAAAAGGTTCATGCAAGGATTCTTAAATCTGGGTTTGATATGGATCCTGTTGTGGACACCGCGTTGCTGAGTATGTACGGCGAGTTGGGTTACTTAGATAGTGCTCGGAAGGTGTTTGATGAAATGCCCCTGAGAGATGTGGTCTCCTGGAGTTCCATTATTTCGAGTAATGTTGAGAATGGAGAGATAAATGAAGGTTTGGATACTTTTCGTTGTATGGTTTCTGAAGGTGTGGCACCGGATTCTGTTTTAGTACTCACGGTGGCTGAGGCTTGTGGTGAATTGGGGGTTTTGAGGCTGGCGAAGTCTGTTCACGGCTATATCTTGAGAAGGGGAATTGAAAATGGTAGGTTTTTGGACAGTTCGTTGATTTTTATGTATGCTAAATGTGGTAGCTTACGTAGTGCGGTTATCATCTTTGAGAATGTTACTCACCATAGCACTTCTACTTGGACTGCAATGATCTCCAGCTATAACCAAGGTGGTTATTTCAGGGAAGCGTTAGCTTTGTTTGTTTCAATGCAAAAGACTGAAGTTGAACCAAATTCTGTTACTATGATGGTTATTCTACGTTCTTGTATTAATTTGGGTCTTCTGAGAGAAGGGAAATCTGTTCATTGTGTTGTCATAAAGAACGACTTAGACACTAAGCTTGATTGTCTAGGACCAACTTTACTCGAACTATATGCCGGGACTGTGAAACATGATCTCTGTGAAAAGATACTTGATGAAATTGGAGGGAAAGAGATTGCAGTTTGGAAGACACTCATTTCAGTTTATGCTCAGAAGGGGTTTTTGAAGGAGACAATCGATCTCTTTGTGAGGATGCAGAAACAAGGGTTTATGCCTGACTCATTCACCTTGGCAAGTTCACTTTCTGCTTCTGGAAATGAAGGCAACTTTCAGCTGGGATTGCAAATACACGGTCATGTTATCAAGAGAACTTTCATGGATGAATATGTTCTGAATTCGCTAATCGACATGTATTCAAAATGTGGCTTTGTAGATTTGGCATACATGATATTTGATCAGATGGAACCAAAAGGTGTGGTGACATGGAATTCTATGATCTGTGGATTATCTCAGAATGGTTACTCTGCTAAAGCAATCAGTTTATTTGATCTGATGTATTTGACCTGTCTTGAGATTGGGAAAGTTGCCTTCGTTAGTGTGATTCAAGCCTGCTCCCATTTGGGTTATCTAGTGAAAGGGAAATGGATCCACCACAAGCTTATTACCTTTGGTATTAGAAAAGATCTTTATATTGAAACAGCTTTAGTTGACATGTATGCAAAGTGTGGAGACCTCCAGACAGCACGGCGAGTTTTCGACAATATGTCCGAGAGGAGTCTAGTGTCATGGACTTCCCTTCTTTCCAGCTATGGGGTGCATGGCCAGATTAGTGAGGTTATCTTCCTCTTTTCAAAAATGCTTGAATCAGGAATAAAACCTAATGATGTTACTGTCATGAATGTTCTTTCAGCATGTAGTCATGCTGGTTGTGTACAAGAAGGGATGCTCTTCTTCAGCTCCATGAGGGATTTCGGAATTGAGCCCAAAAGAGAACACTTTGCTTGCATAGTCGATCTTCTTAGTCGTGCAGGTGACCTCGATGGAGCATATGAAATAATCAAATCAATGCCATTTCTAGCAGGTGCAAGCATGTGGGGTGCTCTGCTAAATGGCTGCCGAATCCACCAAAGAGTGGACATAGCTAAGAACATCCAGAGAGAACTACGGAAGATTCAGACAGATGATGCTGGATATTATACATTGTTATCGAATATATACGCCGAAGGGGGAGAATGGAATGAGTTCGGGAAAGTTAGGTCACTGATGAAGGGTACAGGCCTGAAAAAGGTTCCTGCATATAGTGTTAGTTGAGTTTGGTAAGAAAGCTTACAGATTTGGAGCTGGAGATGCCTCTCTCTCTCAAATAAAAGACACATACTGGACTTTGGATAATGTTCAGAGATTTTCTAAGGAAGAGGTTAATAATGTACAACCACACCGTTCATTGTATGATACAAGTTCTTATTCGAAATACAACGATTCGACATCTTATTATATAATTGTTTAAATCCAATTTTAATTCTTGAATTTTGAATTTTGTTCTATGTTGGTCCCTAAACTCTTACAAATGTTCATTTTAGTTCTTAAACTTTGAAAACATGTTTATTTTAGTCCCTACCATTAAATTATGTTAACTCTTCAACAGAAATGTGAGAAAACTTGTATTTTTTAATGACTAAGCTCTAGATATATTGAGCAAGATGAAAGTAAAGTAAAATGCCAACAACCAACACATCAAAACACTGAAACGACCAAAATTTTAAACTAAAAATGTCTTTTGAATCCTCTCGTTTTGCCATTGAAACTCTAGATTTTTTAACATAACTAACTTATTTGATCGCTTAGTCATCCAAAAAAATACAAGTTAGCTCGTCATTTTGTTAAAAAGTTAATAAAATCTTAATACAGCGGGGACCAAAATAAACATCTTTTAAAAGTTCAAAAACTAAGCAAACACTTTTTAAAGTTTAGGAACGAAAATAAAACAATATTCAAAATTCAAGGACTAAAACAGATTTTTTAAAAGTTTAGGAAATAAAATAGAACATTATTCAAAATTCAGGATTTAAACCTTATATAATTTAGCATTTTCACATTGTACATTTTGCTATGAAAGATCAGTTGATTAAAATAGGAAGGAAATGAAAAGGGTATGGAATGAAATAAGAACAATTTGAAACGGTAGAAAACTTCTCTAATCATCAAACCGATCCTGAGAGTTTTGTTGAACAGGTTAAAGCATGAGTTACCACACTGTGATTCCTGTTGACTTGAGAAAAACCGACCACTCCACGCCTTAAAAAGTGATGTAATAAGTTATAATGGAAACTCTTAAATCAATCTCAAAAGAGTAGCAAACCTTGAGAGTCAACGGAATAATGGCATTCCAGGTCTTACAAATGAGAAGTTTGATTTCAATTGCAATGCAGGAGAAGAAAGCAAGCTGCTGAGCATCCAAGTCGACCTTCAACTTATTTCAAATTGTTCTTTCGTATAGAAATGGTAGATGAGTTTATCATATTTCTACTGATTATCTGAGGTATTCAGTCCGGAAGACCATCAACATCTTCGCCCAAAGAACAAAATAATTATGAGACAGAAATTCGCCCTTTTTGCAGTTTGCAGCAACTCGAGCATATTTCGTACTAGATAGGAGATTGAGAGGTGGAATGAATTGAAGTGCTGCTTCTCAGTATCCTGTTACCTGTCTTTAAAGATCAAGACTGAGCTTCTATCTCTTTTCATCAAAACCCGACAAATATGCTAGAACCTTGATTGTGTAAACATGTCAAAGAATTGACTGTATATCTTGAATATGATATAAAACAATCAACCAGCCCTTGATTCATAAGTATAGAGAAAAGAGATGAATAATAATGTTTGAAATCTCAAAAAACCAAAGCAACAATTTCTGTACTTTCACATTCCAAAACTATATATCTAATATTTTTCTAAAACTAAAGTAAAAAGAAACCCAGTAAGGTGTGGAAGAATATAACACCAGTAGATCCATCAGTGTAATCTAAGCGAGAGATATACATTGGTTAAGCTATCCACTTTTAATCTTTATGCTATATCTGTTGGAGAAATAACGTACCGCCATTGTCTTATGATATGGTATAGAGTTGGCAAATAGATAAACATGTGCAGCCAAGGATTTAAGCTGAAAAATGTACAATGGGAAATTTGACAGTCCATTCAAGAAATTGATGACTCTCAAAACCATCTCTAAACTAAAGCAATAGCTGCAAGATTACCGGCCGGGACTCTTTGTCGGCGGGGCCGTCTAGTTGTCTTCCCCCACCCTGTCAAGCTCCTTTTGTCAAGTCCCATCTCAGTGTTACTAGGCTGAGGCAGCAGTGGAAGATTCTCAGTTGGCTGTGGGGAGGGGCTGATCACTGATCGCCGCCGTCCCTTGCCAGAGGCAACGTTTCTCGACGAGTTCCTCTTGGCCAAGCCTGAAGTCCACACATGACCCATTGCCCTCATAAGCCCTCCAAATGTATTAAGATCTTCTGTAACTTCTTGTCTTGATAGAGAAGCAAGGCCAGGAAGAATGTCCCTTTGGAAGTCCCTCCGTTGCCTGCCTCTCCTAGCCTGGCCTCTTCGAGGACGATTTTGCAGCAAATTAATTGCTTTTTCTTCCATTGTTGTATGTCCTGGAACCAAGGACTTCGGCATATATTCTTCTGCTTTGGTTTCTATCAGTCCCAATGTCATGGACTCAAAGGTGTCCATCCCTTCTAATGAAGACTCCAATTCATTACTTGGTTTGGCTCTCAATGCTGCTAGAGACTCACTTTCATAACCATCTGAGCATAAGAAAGCCATCTCCACCAACAAATTAAGCAGATTGTCCGTACAATCTTGTGCTGCACTGCAAGTTGCATCCTCCAAGGAGATGTGACAAATAGACGAGGAAATGGAAACCATTGCCTCCGCTGCTAACTCCATGAGTTCATCTTCTTGGTTTATGTCTTTGCAGTGTGGTTTTGAAGATAATTCATGCATCGTTTCTATAATTTCTTCAGCAGGAACAATATCTTCGGTCACAGAAGTTGCAGGGGCTTCCAAATCTATCTCTCCCCACATTCTGACGGTCGATTTAGGAGTCGGTCTAAAAGATTCTTCATCATCACTTAGACTCAAGTTCAAATCGATGAGTCCAAAACTGCAAGCTTTTGCTTCATTCAGTTTCTCTGAGTGGAGATTGTCTGATTCAGAAACCAAAGGATCACAAGGCAAATTGATATCAAGTACTCGACATTCCCTGCTTTCTTTAGTTTCACACGGGACCAAGGGTCGAACAAGAGAAGACATTTCTTTCTTGGGATCCTGTAATTCTTCACAAGTTGATATTTTAAGAAGTTTTTGACTCTTAGAAGAACTGTCTGATTCAAACTCTTTGTTGAAAATGTCATTACGAGTTGAATGAGAAT
Source organism: Benincasa hispida (assembly GCF_009727055.1). Classification (NCBI taxonomy): domain Eukaryota; kingdom Viridiplantae; phylum Streptophyta; class Magnoliopsida; order Cucurbitales; family Cucurbitaceae; genus Benincasa; species Benincasa hispida. The sequence continues at coordinate 36,018,326 of NC_052352.1, forward strand.
TTTTATCAGGCAAAGAACTTATTGAAGATCTAACATAAATAAATTCCTCGGCACTTGAGAATCTCTCTGAATTGGTAGTTTCAGTGTTTCCACCAGTTGTACTTCTGAGCCAAGGTAACAATTTACAATTTTCCCCAACCGCCGGTTCTGCTTGACCAGTTGAATTATTTGAAAACACCATGTTAAAATTTCTCTCTTTTGGACCTTTCATGTCAATATGATTTGAATCCTTGAGGAGTTTCAATGACATGGAAGGACTTAAGTCTTTGGGAGCTTGACTGTTACCCTTACCCTGTATCTGATAGATGTGAGTGCCAGAAGAGGGGTGGCCTACTTCTTCCTTGTACTCAGATGAAGATCCAAGAAAAGCCCTGTTAAAGTAAGACAACTCGCTATTGGAACCTTTATTGAGTTGGGAATCATTACTAAGAAGCCACCTTTCTCCAGAACTCTCCATACCATGAAACGGGGAATGAAAATTCTTGTTCATGGTAGCTACTGAATTCATACATTGCTGAGCTTGTGCGGTTGTTAACTTCTGAAAGTTAGTACTTGCACTTTCCCAAGATGAATTGGAGTTAGACCAGGACTTGCTAAGATCAGGAGCAGCTGGATGTAGGGTGGATGTATGAGAAGGGACGAAGGAGCATAGTGGTTCGCCCTTAATCTCAGGACTTCTTTTCGTAAACTGCAAACCAAAGACCTGCCCCTCCCTCGACTGTTCTGCCCTACCTTTATCTGTCGAACGAGAAGGTGGAGCTTCATGAATTTCATTGAAGAAACTTTCCATAGGCTCAGAAGAAACAGGCCATACTTTAGTTTGAAGTCCATGAGAAAATGAATTCTTGGAGTTGTAACTATGCCCTGGTGATAAGATAGAACAATGTTAGCATACATTTTATAAAATGTTAAATAAATCAAATGTGAACAAGAAACATACAAGAAAAGCCACCTGATTCAAGAAAATGGGGTAAAATTCCTCCTCTACTGGTGTTTTTATCGAAATTGAGATTGTTTCCTGTCATATTATCACTTCCATTATCAGTATTGAGAGAATCTTTCCTCTGCAAATTTATAGGACAGGACTTTGGCCCTGAAGATGGATAGGGACATTGAGTCTCCCCATGACAAGAAGCAGAACTTAGAGGATCAACATAAGTTGAAGCATTGGTTTCTACAAGTTGAATGGGCTCATTTAAGTCAGTTAAACAACTTGTGTTTTTTTCTAAACATGCGCCCAATTTACGAGCATTTTGCAGGCAACCAGTTTGCTCGATATCATCAGCATATAACTTGACATCTCTCTCAAGGTCAATCTTTTGGTCGGTGATGTGATTGTGACTTAATGTGTCAGCCACATTTCCATCATGAAATTGTTCCCCATCTTCGCTATCAATGTATTCATCAGCAGGAAGCTGAAGGTCCAACATTTTTCTCCTGAACTTTGTCGGTCTGGACTCAAGAACCTGCAAGTCCTTCACAGTACTTTCACTTTGTGGTGGAAAGAAATAAGGCATCTGGCTATTGCCTTTTATAGAATTCAAAGAAGAATGACCTTCTTCAACACCTGAAATAGAAAACCTGGCAGTAGACGAATTTGCCTTAGGAAAACATGGCAGATTACGTCTCGAAGCATCTTCAGAAGTAACTTGAGATGTCAAGGCGCTCGACGAGAGTAATGAATCTACATGTAAACGGTTTCTGCTGAGTTCTGTGGATTTGATTTTATCCATTAGATCTCTTTGTCTTCTGTACAGTCGGTGAAGTTCGAACACCTGCAGTTTCGACAGAAGAAATAGTATCCGGGTTAGAGCTAGACCGCCGATAAAAGATTTCATGAAAACTAAACTTGGGCATATTATAAATACAAATGAAAGATTTCTAGGAAGAGTTGAAGAACCAAATTGCAATGTTGAAGATAGAAAAAGAAATGTACCTGATTTTTAAAAATGGCCTCATGTTCAAGCATTTTTTGCTTCACCACATCCTTATCATCACCTAGATATCCATTTGCACTAGCCCTTGGCAAGACAACCTTGTGATATTGAGCATTTGTGAAGGATCTTTCACCATAATATAGGTGCCAGCTATGACTGTTAGAATCATTGTTAAGTTCCCTCATTGGGTAAAATCCTGGCAAGGAACTTTTGCATTGCACTTTAGTCCCCATTCCTGAAAATCATAGAAATTTGACATATTAGATTTAAAAGCATTGAACATCCATTTCTTCTTCTAGATACATACTAGGGAATCCCATCGAAGATCAGTCAATAGTCTAATACAAAGTCAATTAGGCACAGAACTACAATGGAACTGATCACTGATGTTACGTAAACTTAGGCTTATGAAACGCCATTTCACCCCCAAATCAACAATCATTGGCCTTCAAAGAAACACTCAAAAGTGATTTATTAGAAACAGATTTCGATCATAATTCGCACCATGAGCTCAAGAAAGTAACAATATCGGCACTGTCAGCTCAAAAAATGGAAATTCAAATGAAAGGGAACCTGTCATGAACATTAGACGATGAACTCCTAAGAACCCCCCTTGAACTGATCAAAAGTTAAAAAGGAAAGGACAATTCGATTCACCAGAAAATGGAGAAAAGCAAACCAATCAGCTTAAGCTACCGATGGGATGGATGTTTGAAAATGGGAGCTGAAGAACAGGAATTCTGAGAGTCCCACAAAGTCCCCACAAGGAGAGTTTTGTGTTTTCACAAGACTACTCTCAGTAAGAGACAAACATACAAGTCTACAAAAGTCAATTCAACAAAACAAACAAGATATTAACCAAAAAATACCAATCAAAATTTCCATACTCAACATCACAACCCAAGAATTCAGTGCAAAAGCAAATGCATGATGAAACCCTCAAGCTAATTATGAAACGCCACAAGCACTCAACAGTTATCAGAGCTAAAGCACAGAATCAGAACCAAGCAAGCAATCAAACGATCAAACCAAAAGAACCCATCAACCGAAAACCACCAGATAAAAGAAGAAAAACAAATTACCTCAATCGAACATCGCACAATCAAAACACTGGATTCAACAACTAACGAGAAACCCCAGAAAAGGGAAAGTTCAGAATCCCATCAACCCCCCAGCCATCAAAGAGAAAGGGGAATGATAAAAAACAACAACAAGGACAAGAAGAAGAAGATGGGTATATTGGAATTGCAAGGCCATGAAAAGAAAAGGGGGGGGTTTAGATCGTCATGGGGTTGAAGAAAAAAAGCAGAGAAATGGATCTGATGGGCCAGTCTCGCTCTCTCTTGGAAATGAAACAACAAAGTTTTTAGAGAGAAAAGAGATGAAAAGATAGAGAGAACCCTCTTTTAGAGAGAGATCCTAGATAAGAAATCTCCATACAATACAACAAACAAGCAAGCTTATAAGGAAGTGACCCTGAAATTTGTCAACATCCGGTCTCACTTTATTCTCTCTCTCTGTTTTCTTTTTGAGTAATTCATTCATTTTTCTGCTTTACAAAAGATTTGAACTCTCATTTCTTTCATCTGGGTTTTAGGGGAAATCAAAGAGGAAAAAGGGAGAGAAATTAAATGGGGGGAGGGGTTTCTTTTCTTTTCTTTTCTTTTCTAGATTCTCTCGTATCGTTGCTTTAAGCACAGATAATTAAGACAAAAAATCTCATGATCATCTTCCTTGAATTACAGTTGTTGAAGAATAATACAATCTAATCTAATCTAATCTTAACCTTGATAGCCTGTTGCAAACTAATCAAAATTCTTAAAGGAAAAAAAAAAAAGCAAAAAAGTTGTTATTTTTTGTGGATTTTTTCAAGTTGTTAATTGGCATATTTGGTGTGGGTCCATCGTTGTGTACTACGGAAAGAATGAGGATTAAGAAAAAGAAAGAAAAATGGGGTTGTGGGTAATTCAAAATTACAAAAATCGGAGTGAAATTCTTTTTTTTATTATTTTTTAATTTAATTTTGGGGATTGGTTGATCCTTGTGTCAGCCATGGCAGTGAAACTCCATTGGTGACTCTGTCCACTTCCCTTTGCACCACCTTTGATGCTGTCCTATCTTATTTTCACCGAATTTCTTTTTTTCTTTTTATTGTTCTTTTTATTTTTTATTTTTTTCCGAATATCAATTTATTTCCTACCATTTAAGTGTTGTATCAATTTAAATTATAAATTATCAATTTTCTCAATTTAAATTATGAATTTTTATTAGTATATCAATTTAAATTTTCGATTATATTTTATTTAGATAAACATCGTGTAAGACTTATAATTTTATCAATTAAATTTCTAGACTTATATAAGTGAAACAATTTAGACTCCCAATTAAGACTTTCAAATATAATTCTAGTAAAAATTCTAATTCACTCGTAATGAATTAGAAATATAGTTGAAAAAATTAAATCTCTAGTGTGATAATTTTTAAACTAAATTTGAATGATAGTGTAAATTGATACAATTTAGAGGTATAAATTGTTATTCTTATCATCATCATCAATATTATTATTATTATTATTATTATTATTATTATTATTATTATTATTATTATTATTATTATATGTAGGGGGACCGCTACTATTTTAAATTTTACCTGAATTTCAGAAGATGTTGAATTTCTTTTCCAAAGTAAAGTGAAGTACAAACATCTTTGATCTTGCCATACAAATATTTGGAGTTGATTTTTTCATTTTTATCTCATTTCAATTAAAATTTTAGCATAACACTTCACTTACTAAATTTCTTTAAATGTAGTCATAAATTCTTTTAAAATGGTTTTCAGTGAGTGTAAATTTTGTGTTAAAATTTTAAAAATATAGATTAAAAATGTCAACTTTTAAAAGTATAAGTATCAAAGTTAACATTTCAAAAGTCTAACTTTCTTTACGTCGCAATAGAAATATTATGCAATTGATTACTGATAATTTATATTAAAGGGGATAGATTTCAATCCTCATTCACTTTTAGACAAAGAATACTTGAATCTCCATTGTTCTTTTGTAATTGAAAAATAAAACTAAGAAAATGAGGTAGATTAATTATGTTTAACACGTTAATTTGAGTATAATTCATTGGATAAGATATTATCATTATCATCTCAAAATCCGATTAATTAATACTCCACTGTATTTATCTGTTTGTTTTGAGTCACCACTCTAATATTGTGGAACTAAAGAAGTAAAAAGGCAAGTTAAATTATGTCCACATAAAAAATCTTTCAAAAAAGAAAATTATTAAATAAGTACGTAGTCAATGTTTTGCGTAGATGGCTAAGAAGTTAATGATAAAATGAAAATTCCAACTTTGAGTGGGGAAAAGGAGGAAAAAAGGAAAAGGTAAGGGAGATAGCATTAAATATTAATCAATAAATAATTAAAAATATCGTGACGAGTTGAAATTTCACAAATAACACTACATTTTTCTTTTGTGAATTACCGTAATGGGAATTCAGTAATTTTTCTAAATATGCTAGATTTTTTATTTTTTATTTTTTATAAGGTAAACTTTACTCGATGATATTGGTATATACTCTGTTTTTAGAAGTTTAAGGTTCAATCTCTAGATTCAACACCCATCCCACAATTATTAGACTAAAAAAATTTTACTTCTCTTAAAATTTGTATAAATTCTTTTTTCTTTCTTCATTGTAACTAGTGGGATAAAGTTACAACTATTTGAGTCAATTGATATAAAACATTATTTCATTAGTTAAAATCAACTTTGTTATTCCTTGTACTTAAAACTATAAATTGTCCGTGGTTTGTTAAGAATGAATGTGGGTAGGTTTAAAACTTTTAAAATAGTAAAAAAAAAAAAAAAAAGAAGACAAAATCAGTCCCTAAGTATGAAGAACTTTACTTTTTCACTAATTACTCAATTCAGTCTCTTAAGAGATAAAGTTATATTTTGAATCTTAAGGACTAAATTGAATTCAAATTCAAAACTTAAAAACTAATGTCATGTTTACCCGAGGAGAACGGTAATAAATCAATGGTACTCCAAAAAGTTGGTCCATTTGATTACATTTGGTGTTGTTAACTTGCGTTTTGTACTCATATTAACATGGAACCCACTTTTAAATTTGTAATTAAAAACAATAAATGTTACTGTTACCATTTGACCCTAAAAGGTAATGGTAACAATAAATGTGACAATTTCATAATTTTAAAAAACGTGATAAAAACAATTCAATTATGTTTGTAGTTTAGACTTATTACGATTGATACATCAAATGAATATCATTATGATTACACCAATCTTCATAATGGATGGGTAAATGTAGCCTACAAGTGTAACATTTTAAATCTTAAAGACTAAATTGAAATCAAACATAAAACTTAGACCATGCTTGGTAACCTTTTATTTTTTATTTTTTTGTCTTTAAAAATTAAGTTTATGGACACTACCTATACCTCCAAACGTCTTCTTTTGTTATCAAAAAACCAAGTCAAATGTTGAAAACTTCAAAAAGTTTTTTTTTTAAATTTGTTTAAGAATTCAATCATTGTACTTAAAAAAAAATGCAAATCATTGTAAAAAAATATGGAGAAATAGACTTAATTTTCAAAAAAAAAAAAAAAAAATCAAATAGTTAACAAATGAGACCTAATATTTTTAAATTTTAAATTTTGGTTTGATTTTTTAAATAATTGATAAAAATTTATCGATAAAAATAGTATCTATAGATATAATATTAAAAAATAAAGTAATTACCAAAGACACTTTCACAATTAAAATTATAACATGAACTAAATAAAACTAATCTTTAAAAGAAAAATATGAGAACTAATATATATATATATATATTTTAAAAAATGAGTGGCATGGCATATCGAGAAGTACAAAGCGTCGGAGAATCATAATAATTAAGGCAGATTTAATTGAACATTTTTATAAAAAGAAAAGAAAAAAAATAAAAATTAATTTAGTTGTTATGGAGGTTAGTGTTAGGAGCAGAAAGTGGGACCAGCTTTTTGCATAGTCACTCTCATGGAAAATGAGTGACGATTTCCAAACCCCAAGATTTTCTTAAAACATCATCCCTTATGGGCCCCACCTTTTTGGTACCACATCAGATGCTATTTCACTCCACCTCAATTTTCCTTAACTCTCTCTATATATAATGGACTTTATACGCTTCAACACAATCGAATCTATTATCCGATCCAAAGTGAAATAATATATCTCTACATCCTATATCATCTCAGTATTTTGAGGTTCATTATCTTATCTTTAAAATGTATTTCATATCTCACCATCATTTTCCTTATCATATATCAGTGTTTGAACTCTCCAGACATCAAAACTTCACACATCCTATATCATCTCAAGGCCTTAAATAGTCCCTTAAATTTTTATTATAAATTTCTTTTTTGTCTTTTTTTTTCCAAATAGTTTACAACTATTTTAGTCAAACGATGTAAAAATTTATTGAAACTATAAATTTCACATATACCATGTGTTATGGATTAGCTTCTATGAATGATGTGGAGTCTAAAGAATAAATTAATACTAATTTAATAAATTATTTGATGACGTGTCAAATAATGAATGAGAGTAGTATATACAATACTGGCCTAAAAAATAGGAATTTTGTTGATTATATTACAAGTTTAGTTTCTAATATTTCAGTTGTATCTATTTGGTCTATAAATTTTTAAAAGCATTGATAAATCGATAGACCATCAATTTTGTATCTAACAAATTCCTAAACCTTCAAATTTGTATTTAATAGGCTCTTCATACATTCAATTTTTTATATAGAAAATATAAATATAATTGATGGTGTTAGAAGTAAAACTAAACTTTATGCCTAATGAAAGTCTAACTTTTTCAATTTATATTCAATATATATATGATTTTTTAATAGAAAAAATATGTCGAATAGGTCAAAGACCTATTAGATACAAAATTAAAAATTTTAAGTCATATTTGATAATAATTTTTTTTAATTTTTGAAATTTATAATTGTTCTCCCTCAATTTTTAAAGGTGGTTTTTACATTTCTTAAAAAGCATTTCAACATTACATTAAAAAGCATTTCAACATTTAGGTGTTATTCCAAGAACAAGAACAAGTTTTTGGAAACTACTATTTTTAGTTTTCAAAAATTCGTTTGGTTTTTGAAAATATTAGTAGGAAGTGATTAACGAAACATGAAAGCCTATGAGTAAAACTAGTGTTTATAAGCTTTATTTAAAAAAAAAAAAGAAGAAGAAGAAAAAGAAATTGTTATCAAATGAGACCTTAAAGATCTATTGGATACAAAAATGAAAATTTAAAGATCTATTAAACATTTTTTAAGGGAGTGTTTGGGGCAAGAAAAGTAATAAACTTCATGGCATTATGAAGTCCACAGAGTTGTAAATTCCTCGGGTCCACTGTATAAAGAGTTAATAAGATATAAATTGATGTTGTTTAGTTGTGAGATCCACAAACTCTTTAAGTCAAACAAGTAGTCAACTCCTTTCCCAATTAACAAACCAATTGAATACAAAGTTGAAAATTTAAGAACTAAATAAATACAGACCTAAAGATTAGATTTTATGACTAAAATTATAATTTACCCCTTTTTATTTTAATCAATGCAATTAACAGCAACTATATCCCCCAATAAATTTATAATTTCAGATTATTGGAATTGAAACCATGAGCCAATTTAGAAACTCTAAATTTTCATGGTCAAATTGATCCCACTCATTTCATTCAACAACCTTTTTATCAATTGCTCTTCTTGTTGACGCTTTCTTAAAGTTGTTAAGATATTAATTATTGACCATCGTATTTTGTCTTCAACTATTTTATAATTTCATTCTTTTCAGAAAAATATAATTTCAAATTTTTCATCTCTAGTTTTACTCATAAAAGTCATTTATTTAACTAACTTCAATTTTTTTAAAGAAAAAAAAATCATACAATTATATTTTGTACTCTATCAAATGTATTCAAAACCCACAAATTGGTCAAAATACTTGGTCAATCATATTGAGATCTTTGTTGATTGATACATCATCTAGATATGTAGAACTTTGAATCTTCTAGGGCTATTTTTTTTTATATGATATACTATTTACTTTATAATTTGTATACCACATACTTTTTTAATTATATAAAACATTGAAAAAAAAACATATATTTGAAGTAATGTGTATTGATTGATTCACAATGACTTTGACATCTATAAATGATCTACATTGTTTAAATTTTAAAAATAAGTTATTAAAAGAGATCAATAATTTAAGCCTCATTTGTTAACCATTCGATTTTTTGTTTTTGTTTTTTTAAATTTAACCTATAAACACTAATTCCACCTCCAAATTTCTTCTTTCATTATCTACTTTTATCAATGCCTTAAAAAACCAAGCTAAAATTTGAAAACTAAAAAAGTAGCCTTTAAGAACATTTCGTTTGTTAAATTTGACTAAGAATTCAACCATTGTACTTAAGAAAGATACAAATCATCGTAAGAAATTAGTAGAAAATATGCTTAATTTTTAAAAACTAAAAACAAAAAATAAAATGATTACTAGACAGAGCCTTATATTTTAAGCATAACCCAATTGATTAAAACATTATATCTCGGTGTTCAAATTCTCACTTCTACCCATCTAAAAAAAAAAATTAAAATTCTATACTTTTCATTACAGATTACCTCAATGCATAACCCATATATTACATAACAATTTTACTCTAGAGAATCCCACATTTATGGACAAACATTACTAGTATGATGTAAATACTTTATGCTTATCAATGAGTTGCAAGATTTTCATGTTTAAGAAAGATTGTAGCCATTCTTCAAATCAATTATTCAAAACAAACTGATTAGCTAAACCCCAACAAAACCTACTTTTAGAAATTTGAAAATCAATCTTAAAAGGTGAAAAAAGGTTAGTCAAAGCAACAGTATTTGATTTCATAGAAGAAGATTAAAGCTGCTACATTCCATCAATTGAATCAATGATAATAGTCATAGATCATTATATATAAGAAATCAAATATGAGCAAATATAATCCACATAAAATCTATATGACAGCCAATATTTATCACCAACTTCAGTAAGAGATGCTAGTTGTTTGACTAAATACTTTAAAAGATGAGAAAGTTTCAGTTCCATTGCGCTACACTTGTGAACCCCACTGCTTTTTCAGCAACTTTCTTTTTCTTTCCTTTACTTCTATCGTAATTTGTTTGCCAATTTAAACTATGTTGAAGAAACTGTAGTTGAAATAAGAACTACAACATATATAATCATTATCAAGGCAGTTGATTGATTATTATTGATTTTCAATTGTTCAAGTACAACGCTTTTGAAATTTGGTGCCCATGCAACGAGAAAAGATTACGATATGCTATGTATATAACATGTACAATATTGATTCAGGATTTTCAATTATCAAGTTTCATGAAGGCTCCTGAAAATCAATGAATCAATGAGAAATGAGATGAACAAACCATTTTGGAAGGTGTTGAATGACGGATTTCTGAAGATTTCTGCAATCAATCATCACCACGTTGCTCATCATCTTGAGGATCAAAAGGAACTTCATATCGAGGCCGATTGTACTTCTCCCGCAATTGCTTTATAGGAATGAAATCACCAGCTGTATCCACTCCATAGAATAAGAAAGAATTATACGGATGATCAAAACTCTCCTGCACATTACTACAGTCAGCTCAAAATCCAAGCAAAGTTCTGGCTGTTTCTCATTGAAACACCATTTTCCTTAAAAAAAAAAAATAGAAATGGCAATGATTATGAAATTGAAGGAAGCTGATAGCCACCATATCAGGTTCTTCGGGAACAAGAAGATTTTCTTCGGCAACTGCATCATAAAATATAGAAGAAAATTCCACATCAACGGTTGTAAACACATCACAATGCCCATAGGAAAATAAAACTACATTCAAAGTTCATGTAATTCTGTATCTGTAGCCATCAAGATCGGACGAATAGAAAACATACCATATGCAACCAGCAAATCTGGGTCTGTACGAACATCTACTAAAACCTGAAAAAAGAATTGTTAGAAAAAGAGGAGAGAAGCCCTGCTGGTGCATCAAGCCAACGAGACTGGTCCAGGCATATTTATGGGTTTCACTGACAAAATATTTTCATGTCACATCTTTAGCACCAACAAAATATAACTGGGGGCTTCTTTTAGTTTATTTTGAAGGATGACTTTTATCCTCTTTTAATCAATTTTTCATTTGATCATGCTTCTTATATCAACAAAATAACATAAAGTCATAGAAGAAGAAGAAGAAGAAGAAGAAGAAGAAGAAGAAGAAGAAGAAGAAGAAGAAGAGAGAGAGAGAGGGAAGAAAGATACACAACACGGTCAATAAAACCTGACCTGATAGAATGGCTGATTAGAACCTCGAGATAATTTTTCAACTTGTGCTATCTCCATCCAAGAACTTGATTCACAGCACACAGGATCCATTCCACAAACCACACCTCTATATCCTGATAGGAAAAACGTTTTAGTACGAGAAAGAGACACTGACAAACTGTACTGAATAAACTATAGCTGAAAAGTGTGGCATATTGGAGGATCAGGATGAAAACATTTGAACGCCTATGTTCTAGTGAAAGTACAAGTGATGGTGAGAATGATCCTTTTGAATTTTGCAATACAGCGAAAAACCCTCTCATCCATTTCTTTACAAGATCGTTTCTCCTTTATTTGATTTTATGTGCCACCAGGAAATTCCTACAAAATAGCAAGGATGCTCTTGTTCTAACTTCTCTACATTACCCATTCTCTGTAATGCTGTGCATTTCAATCTAAAAATCCATGATAATCCAACTCCAATGTGTTAATTTGATAGAGCGCTCCAAAACCATGTCTTTTACTAAAGTAGATATCAATAATATTCACACTTGCCATATTTGTCCTCAAAGCAATTAAATAAAGCTGAAACACTGGTGTGAAAAGCATGCAACTATAATACCAAAAATTTTGTGCCTCACTTTCTGCCCCAATCTAAAACTATATTCAGCACTTTCATAAGCCAGAACTTTTGCTGATGCAGCTAGGGACTCAGTTTCCAGTTTGGAAATTTCGTCCCGCAGTTGTGCAGCCAAAGCATAATTTTCACTTTCAACAGCCTTCTGCAAATCTGCGCTGTAAAAAGAGACAGGAAAAAGCAACAAATATCTGAGATCAAGCAGTTTAAATATGACAACGTACAACAAGTTTATAAAAATAAAAAAGAAATGAGGTGATAAAAATAATCATCGAGAAAAATTTGAGAATAAATGATCAATTTGATGAATATAACCTAAATACCAAAATGGGTATAATATAAGTGAGACTTTACCGTAGACGAATGATATTTAAACCTTTGTCTTGAACTTCGCTCTTTGAAGTTAACCCCCTTTTTGATTCTTGCTGCTTGATGATTTCTGCTTCAACCTTTTAACAAGTATAACAGACAATTCACAATATATGCTCCTATAATCAAGTTATGAATAAGTCAATTTATTTCAAATAAGGCACACGTCAAGCCTGACCTCTGTTAGCTTCGTTCTCAATTCTTGTGCAATTTCATACTGCTCAATGTTCAATGCATACTGCAAGACAACAATCCATGCCAAAAAAATCTTGTTGAGCTAAAGATGAGAGAGCTACTGTGTCACTTATACTAGCAAATCCATAACAAAACAACATCCCATTATACCTGTACTCGTGTTGCCAGGTCCAGCTGGAAAAAGAAGATTAAAATATCATTGTTTGCATTTTCACTGCGCTCTATACGACCACCCAACTCTTGTCCACCCCCTTTAAACAACCATCCAGCTTTGACCTTAAAATTTCCTCGTTTCAATCCACAGGGTTGGCTAGTTAAGGAAAAGCTTCGCATGCATTGATACCAAAAGCATTGCCTGGAAGTTAATTGGGTTAGACTTGTCTGCTTGAAATGCTTGAAATTCCTCCTCCATGAAAGAGCTGATCCATAAACTTTCGGATCTCCCAAGGCTGTCAGAGCGTGTATTGATAAATCCTGCACCATTTCTGCTAAACGGGCAGAGACTATTCCCTGATTGAAGAAGAAAATCGTATCTTTCTTCCTCTACCTCTAAATAAAATGTCTTCGCATCTGCTAAGTATGATCAGCTTCAGCTCAAAGGTTGACTACTACTAGAAGACCAATGAGAAAATGAAACACCCACCAGAAAAAACAGATAGGAAGTCATTTAACACCAAAAGATATACATAAGCAAAGAATTATTAAGAACCAGAAAACTGGTGATTCAAAGAAAAATAATTCTACTGACTTCAGCTAGTAGTCAAACTTAGAAGCTTTACTGAGAAATTTTCCTATATTAAGCGAAAACTTGAATAAAAATGTATTTCATTCTCAATGGTATACTAGCCGCCATCACTTGGAGACATTGGCTCAGTTACAAGCCGAGAGCAACACGTCTATCTAAGTTCACTGAAAATCACAAAAAATTAGAAAACGATTTGCCCTTAGAACTGTTATGTTCCTCAAGTATTAATAAGCATCGCATCAAACAGGAAAGAACCGAGACTTCCAGTTTGGTTAACTACAGAGGGAACATAAAAGAAAATAAAGTTCATTCCCGTTTATTCCATGAGAAAAAGTTCATACAACGGACAATCTAAAGCTTAAATGTTGAAGAATTTCTTGAATTTACACACTGCATTCTACAATTTCTCGGCAAAAAAACAGAGATAGATTAAACATCACAGATTAATTCAATCGACTGTGATTTTCTATGATGACGGAGAAAGAAGAAGTGAACCTGAAGCTAGAGTTAGAAAGAAGGCCGGAAAACGAACCTGAGAGCTGCCGGAGAAGCGATTTTGTTTGCAACCACAACAGCTGAAAATTGAGTTTCAGGTGGCCTTCGTCGTGACGTTATCCGATCTCTGACGATTGGGTTAAATGTACGGGCGGCCCAAAATATTGAACCCAGATCAGATTAACTTTTGGAGAATTAGAGCCCATCGCAAAATGTAAGGTTTCATTCCAAAAATGATAAAATTGTCCCAGAATAAGATTATTCTCATGTACCTAAGTTCTTGATTTGCCTTTATCTGATTTAGTTGTTGATAAAGCTACAAATACCAGATAATTGTAGAAAACAGGGTCAAGTTATGTATATACAATAATGATTGATATTTCTCAAGATTTTTTCTTATTTTATTATTATTTTAGACTTTTTTAAAATTACTTTTCGAATTAATTTCACCTAATTAAATATCAACATTTTTCAATCAAATTTATATTGTAAATATCCATATATTATTAACTTTTATTTTATCGATATATTTTATTCAAATCTTTGAATGGTTTTTCATTTTTTATAAGTATTCAATTTTATTCAAATCTTTGAATTGTTTTTCATAATTTTTTACATATATTCTTAATAAATAGTGATATATTTCTCATATTTTAAATAAATTAGCTTTATATACTGTTTTTGCTATTATTTTAACGATTTGGAAAAAAATAATTATTTAACAAGTTATATGGTTTTATTAGACTTTGATGGTCGATGAGATGAAAATTCTCAATTCTCACTACCATGTTTTTCGAAATTTTGAGGCTCATATTCCATCGAATTCATTGTTCCAACAATTTGTGAAATATATCCCAGATAAAATTTTTTCTTGAGTTAACTATATTTCGTTTGACAATGTAGCAGGTTCTGCCAATTTGAATCTTATTAGGATTGTTGAAGATAAAAGATATTTTGTGGTTGATGTCATTTTTATCCGAGTTCCCCAAATTGATGAAACTATAAATAGCATGTAATTGTAGAATAAAAACAAGATAATTGTTGATATTTCAACTCAGGTAGTAAACATAATCTCCATATTTTATTATTATTTTAGATTCTGTTTAATCACTTTTCGAATTAATCTCACCTTAATTAAATATCTACATTTTTTTACCAAATTTATATTTTAAATATCCATATATTATTTAATTTTATTTTATCCATATATTTAATTCAAATCTTTGAATGGTTTTTCATTATTTTATAAGTATTCAATTTTATTCAAATATTTGAATTGTTTTTCATAATTTTATATATCAATTCTTAATAAATTAGTTGTATATTCTCATATTCTTAATAAATTAGTTTTATATACTGTTCTTGCTATTATTTTAACAATTTGGAAAAAAAAATCACTTCGTAAAAAAATGGTCATAACTTTTGTTACTCACACAGTGTTCATCGATTTGGGTTTTGTTGTGGTTTTACTGTTTCTGCTATGACCTTACAACGGATTATGGTTGATGGGATGAGAATTCTCAATATCATGATTTCTAAAATTTTGAGGCATCAAATTCATGGTTCCAACAATTTTTGGAATATATGAAAGGTAAACTTTTTCCTCGGGTGAGTTAATTATATCTCATTTGACAATGTACTGGATTGGTTCTGCCAATTCGAATATTATTAGAATTGTTGAAAATAAAGATATTTTGTGGTTGATGTCAGTTTTATTAGATTCCCCAAATTGAAGAAACTACAAATACCAATAATTGCATAATATAAAACAAGGTCGAGTTATGTACAGAGGATAATTGTTCATATTGCTTAGGAACAACTTTCCTCCTAATTTTGCTCATGTAGTTAACATAATCTCCATATATTATTATTATTATTTTAGATTCTGTTTAGCGAATTAATCTCACCTTAATTAAATGTCCAGATTTTCTACCAAATTTATATTTTAAATATCCATATATTATAAAATTTTATTTTATCTATATATTTTATTCAAATCTTTGAACGGTTTTTCATTACTTTATATGTATTCAATTGTATTCAAATATTTGAATTGTTTTTCATAATTTTATACATTCATTCTTAATAGATTAAAAAAATAAATATTACTTCTAAGAAAATGATCATAACTTTTGTTACTCACACAAAGTATTAATCAATTTAGGTTTTGTTGTGGTTTCTTTAACAAGCTACTGTTTTGAATTAGACTCCTCTTTGATGGTCGATGGGATGAGAGTTCTCACTAGCATGATTTTCGAAATTTTGAGGCGTATATTCCATCAAATTCATGGTTCCAACAATTTTTGGAATATATCCAAGGTAAACTTTTTTCCTCCGGTGAGTTAATTATATCTGTCTGACAATGTACCAGATTGGTTCTTTTAATTCCAATCTTATTGGGATTGTTGAAGATAAATATATCTTGTGATTGATGTCAGTTTTATCAGAGTCCCCCAAAATTGATTTATGTGTAACGGTCGACCATGTCTCACCGGTTGCTCTGAACACTGGAAATACACTGTATTTGAATAACGAATTAGCAGACATTGATCAGGGCAACATTGAAATCGTTGATTTCCAAGATTTCGATTCCTTTCAATCTTGTATTCCTATTAGAGTAAGTTTACTTTTTAGGAGCAAGTCTGTATTGAAGAAAACAGTTTATTTCTTGTCATATGGATTAGACAGTTTGTCAGAATGCATTGTTTATTGTGTGATAGTTGTCTAGATAGAGTGTATTTGTTGTTTTCAAACGATTTTGAAACTCACACATCTTTGGAATTCCATGTGGGGTAGTTTTGACAATTGTTAATAATTGTTTTTAAATTTTATAATCCATTTTGTTATTTTTATAATTTTAAAAAGTTTTTTTCATTTATCCAAATGAAAACTTAAATTTTGCTATTTGTCCAGTCACCCCTTAATTTTTTTTTTTTTTAAAAAAATTGAAGTTATATATAAATTGTTGGTTATTTCATCCATTATTATTTTAATATTTTTGTTTCTTTTTTCCTTCTTTCGCTCTCGTTCCTTTTCTCTCACTCTCACTCTTTCTCTTCTCATTCAACATTATCGCTCTTCACTTTTTCTTTTTTTCCACTTTTAATAAAATAATGTTGGATGATGTAAACAAAGAGGATTATATAATTGTAATCTCAAAAACTATCTTAGATCTCATTTCGGTCAAATATTTTGGGTCATCTGTAAAACTATCCTCTTTTCTTTTAGGGCATGTTTGATGGGCGTGTTAAGTTGGGTTGGATGGACTTAAATAGCCCACTCGGTGTTTGATGCACACTTAACTTAAAACGGTAGATTTTAAATCCACCTTTTTATCCCATCGTTTTCTTTCCTCGTTTCACGCCTAATTTGCAGGTTTATTATTATGCCCCCCTCTCTTTTCTCTTAATCACATTTCTCTCTTCTCATCTTCTCCCTTCTTTCTCCGTTTGATTTGTCTTCTTCGTCTGATCTTTTCGTTCTCCCTCCGACTGAAATGTGTTGTATTTCTCTTCATCTCTTTGTTTCTCTACTTTGGCTTCTCGTTATGTCTTTTTTTGTTTCTCTCTACGTCTGCGATTCTCTGCTTTGGAATGGTTTTTTTTTTTTTTTTTTTTTTTTTTTTTTTTATATTCTTCTTTGGTTTCTTCTTAGATTGGTACATACGAACGATATTCTTGTAGATCTAACGATATTTCGGTAAATCTAACCTTTTTCTTGGTAGNATTTGTATGTCTATTCCTGATATTCTTCTTTGGTTTCTTCTTAGATTGGTACATACGAACGATATTCTTGTAGATCTAACGATATTTCGGTAAATCTAACCTTTTTCTTGGTAGATCTAACTATTTTTTATTTTATAGTAGATTTAGGTTTTGTTTCTATTCAGATCTATTTTCGATAACTTTGTTCAACGCCGAAGATTTGTATTAAATCCGTCTTGATTTTCTCATGCATGTTTGATCTTCTTCCTTGCATGTTTGATATTCTTCCTCCCATGTTTGATTTTCCGATTCTGGACTGTCGAAGGTTATATTTTTCGATTCCGATTCCGATTCCAGATTGTCCAAAGCAAACCCCTATAATTTTTTTGTTCCTCTTGCAATTACTGTCCACTGTTGTTTCCACGGACTCGAATGGGTTATATATTTTTTTTATCCTTTATATTGTATTAAATCCGTCTCTGTTCTTCCTCATGCATGTTCGATATTCTTCCTCATGCATGTTCGATATTCTTCCTTGCATGTTCGATATTCTTCCTTGCATGTTTGATGTTCTTCCTTGTATGTTTGATGTTATTCTTCCATGTTTGATTTTTCGATTCTAGACTGTCGAAGATTCTATTTTTCGATTTCGATTCCGGATTGTCCAAAGCAAACTCCTATAATTTTTTTTGTTCCTCTTACAATTACTGTCTAATGTTGTTTCCATTGGCTTGAATGGGTTATATATATTTTTTAATCTATTTATATTATTTTAAATCTATCTCTGTTCTTTTTTCCGATATCTATTCTATTTCTTGACTGGTTTCCATATTTTTTTAATCCAAATTTCCTCTTGTCGCTTCAATATTAATTCATGTGTCTTTTCCTTGTCATTTTTCTTATGTTTTTCCATCAAAATTAGAGGCAAGTTGATTCCTAGTAGAGGATGCTGACCATGTTATTAGAGCTTGGTGGAGGGTCAATCAACCCCAATAACAGGTCTGTATTCTATTTTTTTTCCCCTAAAGGCCAATGATGATTTGTTCTTTACCGTTTGAGTATGATTTCTCAAATTTTAGTATGATTTCCGTTTTAATTTCATTTCTTTACAATTTATAGATTAGAAAAGGGCATGCATCTCTATTTTCCCTTATCTTTTGAATGATTTTTTTTTTTTTTTTAATTTCCTTCAAATCTGTTTTTCTTTATCTTTTGAGTATGATTTCTGTTTTGGTTTTATTTCCTTTTAACCTATCTTTTGAGTGAATGGATTTTTTTTTTCATTCCATTAAATTTGTTTTCAACATTCAAATGAATTTAATTTTTGTACATTTAAAATTGACTTCAATTCTAGAAGTGTTGAGGCTGTTTATTTTTATTGAGGTTAGATGCACTTAAATTTACCTAACCTTTCTCACCAACTATCCTTATTATATTCTCTACTTATATCCCAATCTGTCCTCGTATTTTTTTAGACTTCTCCACATACTCCTTTATAAAGTGTGTTGTTAAGTCCTTTAACCTTCCTTTTTATTTCAACTTTCTCTTAAGTTCGTTTTACATTCTAGTATATGTTGTTTGGCTGTTGCAATATACTTTGTTTCCTTCCTCCACCTCTAACTTCAATTTATTCCATCTATATGAGGTATGCTTCCTTCTTTCCTTATAATCAAAGTAAGATATGTCGCTAACATTTCCTTGTTTTTATTAGACCTAGTACCGAATATTCTGCCCCCCTAGTTGTGGACTATCTCGACCCTCGCTCACTCCGAACATAAACAAAGGTATGATCTCGTATATTTTATTACTACTTCGATCATATCAACATACACTATGGTCTTACTACACTTCTGTTTCTTCCGTGTAGGGCCTAAATTAATCGAACATACCTTTTGTAAGTTTGAGGTTCGTAAGTTTTAAGTTCGGAATGATTTTCGTTACTGTCTATTCTTTCTTCTACTTGTTGGGGACTATTTAGTTCAAATGTATTATGGTTATGTATTTTGGACTTGTATGTTGGACATTTTCCCACATTTTCTCCCTTGTGAGAATGTTGAGTTTTTTTCCCTCTCTTTCTTCAAGAAGACTATTATAACACAAAGTTATCAGAAAAATATTATCTTGTATTGTTAAATTATTGGTTGTATCAATTTAAATCTTCATTTATCAAATGAATTAATTTAAATAATAAGTTTTATCAAAAGTATATTAATTTACATCTTCCATTATAAAAGTATATTAAATGATGAACATAGTATCAAACTTATAATTTTGTTAATTAAACCCCTACATTTCACAAACGAATGAATTTGAACTTAGAACTTTGTTAATTAATTTCATTTGAACTTATAACTTTGTTAATTAATTTTGATGTTTTCAAATATTAATCCTGCAACAATTCTAATTGTTCATTTTATTAATTTATAAATAATTATATGTTTTGAGTGATATTTTTAAAATAAGTCTAAGGAGTATTAATTAATACACTAATGAGAAATCATTATTATTTTACCGTTTAGAATTACACAATACAAGTATAAAAATGTACAAACTGAAAATACTTCCAAGTAAAACATGCTACAGAAGAAGTAAAATATGCTAAAATCTTTTTAAGTCATTTCTATTGATGTTTTTATTATATCCTTTTTATATTATAACTAACATTTTAAAATTATATGCATGAAATAATTCAAACAATATATATTGAAACTTTGAAAATAGGGAAGATATAGCAATAAAATGAAAAAGGTCTTACAATAAAATTTGAAATTTAACTAGGCACATGAAAGTTCAACCAAATTTCTAGATTTTTGGGTGTGAGATGACAAGGGCTTTCCTAGAAATAAGTTTAGATACTTTTGTATTTTTATATACATTTTTTGTCCACTATATAACTTCTTCGAAAATTTTAATCATCAGATAATTGAGTAAAACTTAATTGTCCAAATTGTTGTATAAGATTCTAGTAGTGTTTTATTTTAATGTACATATATTACATTTTAAGTTGATATTTATTATATTAGTTACACAGAGTTGTTGTTACATTTTAAATTATGCTTAAATTGTAGACTACTATAATAAATTTTAGACAGTCCCAAAAATTGTAGATTATAATATCAAATCTAATGCAAATCCAAATATGTCAAGTTTTATAATACTTATGTCGACTTCTGTCATTATTACATAGAGACGTTTATAATGTGTCAACTACAATATCTAGTTGCACACTTTAGTTTTTATAGATAAGAAAGGTTATATGAGGGGGCTCTTATACCATAACCTCTGCATCCTAACTCCTCAAACAAACCATTCACTTCAACGTCGATTACTGGTATTGACTACCTCCTGTTATGAAAATATAGGCAGATGAGAAAACACAAATTCTATGTCATTTTCATTGGGCGTATCACAAAGATCTATCTGTCCTGGCATGAATGTCATGGATAAGTTAGTGGGTACAAGTGGGTATTATACAAATCCTATGAAACATTCTATGAAGCAGAGAACGCGTATAGGTTTTACAGTACAACGCACATTGAACAAGTTAGTAACCAGGGCGTAGGACAATGTAGTACAATTATTGTAACTGTAATAGGTTTCATTTTTTGGGATGAACGTAATGTTTACTTGGCTCGGGATAGTCAGATATGAGTGATGTCCTAGGTTGACACGACTTGTCATTTTGTAACTAAACCCAAGTTCACTGATTCTAAGCATAATTCATTCTTTCATGATCTACATACTTCCACTATTACCTAGTAAGATGGAGACTGTTCAAGAGCTGTTTAAAATCATAACAATTATTATTGAGTCTCAAAGACAATTATTCTTCACTTTGGCAACGCTGCTTAACAACAATAGAAGGATAGAATAACAACCAGCAAACGTTAGACACTGCATTCAACAATTAACGTTCTTCCACCTCATTTATGAGAGTGACTTGGCTGTCGTGAGAGTACTCGGATGGATAGAAAGACGTTTATGATTTTATGCAACATGATTAGAATGATGGAATGTTTGGAGTCAGGTAGATGTGTTGGTATTGAAGAGATAGTGACAAATTTCCTACACATTCTTGCTCATGATGTGAAGAATAAAGTAGTACGCATACATTTTTTGAGATCTGGCGAGACGGTTTCGAGATATTTCATTGCAGTTCTTAGAGCAATAATACAGCTACACACTGTGTTGTTGAAAACCCCCGAACCAGGTATAAGTGAATGTACAGATGGACGATGGAAATGGTTTAAGATAGAAAAAAGTTCCAGTACTATCCCATTAATGCATTTGAAATAAATTATGCTGACATCTTCTCAAATTATCATGATTAAATAATTTCAACAGAATTTCCTGGGGGCATTGGACGACACGTGCGTGAAAATGAATGCCAGTGTCGTAGATCGACCATGATATAGAACGAGGAAGGGGGAAATTGTCACAAATGTTCTTGTGGTATGTGACCAAAACGGAGAATTCATCTTCGTTATGCCAGGCTGGGAGGGCTTGGCCGCCTACTCTAGGGTCCTGAGGGATGCAGTTGCGCGACCGCATAAATTGAGGGTTCCAATGGGTATAAAAATCACTCATGTACATAAGCAACCTTCAGTTACTCCATTAATAGACATGTATTATAATCCCAAAATTTTTACAGGGTACTACTACCTGTGCGACACTGGCTACCCTAATGTTGAAGGATTTTTGGCTCCGTATAGAGGGGAACGCTACCATCTCTCAGACTAATGTGGAGTGGGCAACACACCGACAACACCGAAAGAATTTTTCAACATGAAGCATTCGTCAGCAAGAAATATTATCGAGCGAGCATTCAGACTTTTGAAGGTCGATGGACAATTCTGAGGGGAAAATCCTTCTACCTAGTATAGGTTCAATGTCGAACGATAACTGCGTGTTTCCTGATTCAAAACTTAATCACAAGGGAGATGGGGATCAATGCTGCACTTGATGATTCGCTGGATAAGAATTTTGCTTCTGCTATTACGGAAGGAGAGAATATTGAATTTATTGAGACCTCGAATGAATGGACCAAATTTAGAGATCATTTGGCTGCCAAAATATTTTCTCAATGGCAAATATCACGATTAACTTTTCTGAAGAAAGACATATTTGAACATCTTATCTATTTGTTGAACAATATTTCATGCTTCATTTATGTCGAGAACATTTTTAGTTCGACTATTTCAATCCATGGTTTTAGTTTTTTATTTTATAACATGTCACACGAAGCTGTTTAATTTTCAGTAATGTCTTTACAATGTATGCATGGATGAATTAGAATGGCAGGCAATGGAAAAAGATCGAAACACACGGGGACAAAAGCAGAGGACGCTGGGTTGGTCAATGTTCTAACCTCTTTGGTGGAGTCCGGTTGGAAGTTTAACAATGGGACCTTCCTGTCGGGATATCTACAACACTTGGAGCAAATAATGGACGAGAATTTCTCGGATGTGGCCTAAACCAGGATACTACCAAATACAAGATTAGAAGTCTGAAGAAAATATTCGACAGTAACGGAGATGTTATATCAATCAGGGTTCAGATGGAACGAGGAGTTTAAGTGCGCTCAGGTGGACAGGGAGATCTTCGACGTTTGGGTTCCAATATGTTTTTTAAAATATTAAAAAATTTACACCAAACCTACTTTTATATAATTTCTAATATTGCTTTCATATATGAATTTAGTCATCATAACACAAAGGGATTGAACAAGCCATCCCTTCATACGATGAACTATCAAGTGTGTTTGGGAAGGATAAGGCAACCGGGCACTATTGCGAGCCACCAGTGGTGATGGTGTCAAATTTGTTCCTGGAAATGGAAGATGAGATTTGGCTAGGGTCACAAGAATACCCTACACTTGATAATGAACAAATCCAATTGTCTGAGGATGCGATGGAAGAAGATCAAGGAGATATGTCCACGGGGAGAGCAAGTGTACCAAATATTTTCAATGGCAGAGTGAGCGTATCAACAAATCCATCTAGAGGAAGTAAGAGGAAATGAATCACCTTCCAGAATGAAATGATTGACATCATGCGATCAACCACTGATATACAGTCAACACATATGTGCAGACTCGTTGTGTGACAAGTCGGGAAATATGAAATGGAATTTGGACGTCGAAAGGAGGTAGTTTAGGCCATATTTGGTATTGAATGGCTCACTGAGGATGATAGATGTGACCTGATTGAGAAAATTGGCATGGACATACAAAAAACGGACCTCTTCTTAATTGTACCAGAAGAGAAATGGCTACGGTACTATACTCAGCTACTTGCCCGGACCCACTAGACTGACCACCTAATATTTCAACCTGAAAAAACATATATTTTGTGATTTTTTTAAATGGCCAAATGTTCGGTCGATTGATATTACTTTTGTGATCTTCAGAACAATGTTACTGTGAAGGTAATTATCCTACGCACAATTTCAGTTCCAGATATACGATTCATATTATATAAAAATAAACTGGTAAGTTATCCAGTTATTCAACGTTCATGTATACGATATGTGGAATAATAATGTTAAGTTAGCAAGATTCAATATATATACATACAATATACCAATTCATTATTAATTGAGCAGCAATGTGAAATGTATTTTGGTGGTATGTTTTACAGATTGAAGAGAATTAGAATCATTACAGTTTTTCAAAAGAATACATGGAAAATAATCTATTATGTTCTACAAGTTGAGATAAAAAATTGAGATTGGTCAGTTTATGTCATAAATGATTTGAGAAAATAGGTGTATAGTTGAAAATTAATCAACAATAGCAAAGCATAAAACTAAAAACTAAAAAATGAAATTAAAAAAAAATAGAACCAATCTCATTCACAAAAACTGCATTAGATACCCCAACTCAACTCAATTCTGCACTCAAACACAAACTTCCAAACTCAACTCAACCCAACCCTGCACACCAAACACAGACAATAATTATCAACTCAACCCAATTCAACTCTGTACAACAAACACAGACAATTTAACTTCCCAGATAATTTAACTCTCCAGATAATAATTACCAATTCAACTCAACTCAACTCATCTTTTCTCTTGTATCACGCACTAAAGGCCTCCTTAGGGAGAAAAACAAATTTTGACCCTCAAATTTATCAAGTATATCTATTTAACCTTGAACTTTCAATGGATAACCTTAAACTTTCAATTTCATAAAATTATATCTCAAACTTAAATAAGTGTAGATCTTAGTTTTAAATTGTAAAAATTATTGTAATTTTATCCTTTTATAAGTTCTCGTTCTAAATGTCATTGAAAAAAAGATTTCTCTTATACATTCAATGAATTATAAAACATAAGCATGATATGACATTGATAATTTCTTAGAGTAAAATGACACTAAAGCTAAAGTTTTGATTGATATTTATGAATTTTAGCTAATGTCCTATTTGGTAATCTTTTGTTTGTTTGTTTGTTTTTTAAATCAAGCCTATAAACACTATATTCTATCTCTAATTTTTTTTATTTGTTATCAGTTTTTTATCAATATTTTCAAAAACTAAACCAAAATTTGAAAACTAAAAATAATAGGTTTTAAAAACTTGTTTTTGTTTTTGGAATTTGGCTAAGAATTCAACTCATATACGTAAGAAAGATGCAAAACATTATAAGAAATTGAGAGAAAATAGACTAAATTAAAAAAAGAAACGAAAAACGAAATGGTTATCAAGCAAGACTAAGTTATTCAATGATTAATGTGTGTGTTTGTCAAAGTTATTTTTGTGCAAAATTTTAATTTCTTGAAATTAATGAGATAGATATTTACATGTTTTTGTTAAAATAAGAGATTTTACACATTTTGTAAAAATTAGTGGGTGAATTAGTGAAAATTGAACCAGTAGTAAAAATTGCAACATTTATTTAAGTTTGTTGTCCAATTTGATGAAATTGTAATTTTAGAGTCTAAATTGCTATAATCTAGCAAATTTATGATTCATATTAAATTTTCCAAATAAAATTTTCCATTTGAGAAATTCTCGTTTGAAACATCGTTAGACAAAAGTAATTTCATATAATTTTACTGTTATAAAATATATGAATATGGATGGTACAAATTTGATTTTAAAAATCAAAGATAAACAATATCTTAGCGAAATTTTTATTAAACTTTGTGATTTTTGACGGTGTTATTCAAGGGTAATTTGTGCATGAATCAAACTTAACTATTGTTTACTAATTTAAATTTATTAGTGATGTAGGGTTTACTTAAATTGTCCTTTTAAGTGATTATAAAAAAAACACTTTGGGAGCTGTTTGGGACCTGTCGGTTATTATAGTACGTGGTTGTAATAGATTGTGAGTTAATAATATTATATGTTTAAGGTGTATACAATTTTAGTTTGGGTTACAAATGATGAGAGAAGATTGTTACAAAATGGTAAACAATGTAGACAATGAGAGTTTCAAAAAAAAAAATGTTATGATTGACCCATTTTGAGGCCTAAAATGAAAAATGTTCCACTTTTTTTAAAACCTAAGTTTTTTTTACCTCTTGCTTACATTAGGGGTGAGCATGTGTCACACCCCCTCTCGAGCTTACATCTCTCACCTGGAAAAAGACATGAGGACGATAAATACTACCTTTTTGTGACACCTACTGTTTATCTTAACTGGTTTAACTTTAACTCAACCTTAGCTAGAGATAAATTAATTTTAAGTTTTCATATATTAGAAGTAAAGTTCATATAGTTTAGTAGGCTTTACAAATTATTTTCCCCACCCCATTTACAACTACTAAGCAAGAAGTTTACCTTGTAGCAGACCTCATCTTCAAGTAACAATCTGGACCCTTTTACTACATAAAAGAAAAGAATGAGCTAAAAGTCCAGTGAGCGGTAAACAAACTATAGGTCTCTTGCAACCCTTAAGAGCAAACAGCTCAATGACAACACAACAACACAACGAGATTACTTTTCAAACCTCATGCTTGAACGTATCTATTTTCTGCTAACCCTTCACACAGGGTAGACAATTAAACATATCTTCCTATGTGCACATAGACCAATCTCGTATGGGCTAAAAAACTAGACCCATCAGTCCTTTTACCATCCCATGTGAGGTTCTTCCTACAAGCTCATAAATTAGGCCTTATGATCCCCAAACCATTCCGTGAGTTCCTGCCTCAGGCTTAGGAATTATGCATTTATGACCTATTGACCATCTCGTGCGATTCCGCCACAGGCTTAGGAACTAAGCCTTTATAAACTCCTGACCATCCCATATGGTGTATTCTTTATCATCATAAAAGTCACACATATACATATTGCCCAACGCATGGCCCTTCTTGAGGTGTTCAGCCCATACTTTGCATGCTCAACTTTGTCCCTCAACCATCCACCACCTACTTGGACTTAGTTGGGGTTTCATTTGGTTAAACATGTACTTCACTTTGCTGTCCACTTGAGCTTGTTCCCTAAGGAAACTCAACTCCAACGCATGGTGCTCCCTATGGGCGTCCACAATGTTGTCCAACACATCATTTCCTTGGTTTGGGTATCCAAGCCTATTCCCTTTAGGTTGAGCTCCTAAAGTGACTCCTTCTTATGGCCAACTAGTGACCTATGCATCCAAGCCTACCTCTTCCTTTAGGTATGCATCCATTTGATCTTGTTAGGGTTCCTTGGTGTAACTTCTCTCTAAGTGGTTATCTCGTACCTATACTCCTTATATGCCTAAGATGGAGTCGACATAACCCTTTATGCATCCAACCCTCAAGTCCTTAGGGTTTCATACAAAAATCTCATCTTTAAATAGTTTATTGTAGCAAGTATGGGTTATAATAATTGAAAACTTCAACTATTATAATGGGAGATCGAAACATTAAGTGGGCTATAATAACTCATTCTACCTTTGATGAATTAGGGGCCCATATGCCCTTTGATCTCTTTCCAATTAAAACAATTTTTAAACACTTAGATAAAGTCAACCTAAATAGTGCTCTTATTTTCTTAGACCCCGTTTGGTAATCATTTCGTTTTTTTCGTCTTTTAAAATTAAGTTTATTTCTTTCCAATTTCATATAATGATTTGCATCTTACTTAAGTAGAAGAGTTGTATTCATGAAGGTTTAAACCGTATGTTCTTACTCCTGTGAGATGACCGTTTCTCGTACCAGTCCTTTAAACCTCGCCCAAGCGTCACTGAGTGATTCGTCAATATCTTGTTCAAAATTAGTAATCAACTTCCTCCTTTTTGCGTTCTCTGTCGAGGGGAAGTACTTCTTCATGAACTTTTCAACTACTTGTTCCCAAGACGTTATCTCCCCTGGTTCGAGAGAATAGGCCCATTTCCTTGCTTGGTCACACAGCGAAAATGGGAACAACGTTAGTCGAACATCCTCAGCTAAGATATTTTGGAACACAAAAGTGTTGCAGATTTCAATAAAACTCCAGACATGGGCGTGCGGATCCTCGCCACGCCTTCCGCCAAACTGTCTGGCTGTTTGAATCATTTGTAGCATAACCGGCTTCATCTCAAATTTCAATCCGTCCAGGGCTGGCCTCATGATTCCTGGAAAGAAATCATAAAGGTTGGGTGACGCATAGTTCCGAATGGGTCTGTTGCGGTGTTCGCCAAGAGAATGGGGTTTGCCATGATATTATTTGCGTTTGGTGCTCTGTCTTTCGGTTGCTCCGCCATGTTGGGATTTCTCTCTTGTTGTTGTCGGCGGTTTTTTCTTCTTCTTCTTCGGAAAGTTCTCTCAATCTCTGGGTCGTAATTGGGCTTCAGAACTTTTCCTTCGCTCATACGACGCCCACTTCATCCTTTACCAAAGAAGAGGTAGTACACAGAGGTTGAAAGCTGCAAAGAAAATAAAAAAGTTATTGTTAGCACAATATGTACTGCCGTAGTCCCCGGCAACGGCGCCAAAATCTTGATGCGTTATGAATGTGATGAAATAATGGTGTATATTACGATGGTGGTGTATGCATTGCACATGCAAGTTTTCCTAGTAAAATCCAAGTATAAACCTTACTAGGTTTCCTGGTAAGTCCAGGGTCGAACACAGGGACTACTGAGACAATAGGCGACGGTAAATTTGGATTCCTTTGTGGTGACAAAAACAATAAGTTGGTTGGTATGTTGTTTAAAGTATAAATCCTATATGGCGAAATTGAGTAAAGAGTTAATGACAGCGAAAGTTACAATGAGTATGCGGGAAACGGGGTGAGAAGGGATTTAGCTAACACTTCCTAAGATTGCATTCAAGTTATGCGATCATGCTACACACACACAATAACATGTCATCTCTCAATGCAAATGCCATAGTTCCTAATTTTAACGCATGCGATGTATACACTAATGTCTATAGGACTTATGTCTAAGCCTCTATTCTTGTCTATGCAATGATGAATGATACACACATACACAAGGCGACCGCATACTATCATATCCTATTTCTAGGGTGCATGCGATGCATAATAGCAAAAAGAACTTATCTCTAAGTCTCTATCTCTCACTTATGCAGTTCTAATCTGAATCTCTCAAGTCTAGGTTCTTTCTTTAGACTACTCTCTCAAGTATCTCTAAAGGGTGAAGGACGCATACATAAGACAAGATGATCGCATAAAATGAAGATCTTAGGTCATGCTAGCTAAGTGCTTCTCAACCCATTCAGAAATTTAGCTACTCATGTGAAATGTGAAGAGGTTGAATAGTTGTTGAGATGCAAATTCTATTTTATAAATAAGTCAGAATACAAAACAACAATGGAAGATAAGGATGAGAAGCCCGATAGCAATGTCTTGCTTCCCGAGGCTTTTACATTGGGTTTTACTCTACTTTGCCCAAATAAGTGTTCTTGTTTTCGCAATAGTCGGCTCTCTCTCCGTTGTAGCGCATCCCGACTGTCTCTTGAGCTAACCATGAATGATCTTTCGGCGTTTTCTCTCTTTGCTCACCTCCGCCTTCTAAGTATATGAATTACAGACTAATGACTATCTATGATCTATTTTCTATGTATATGGCGAACTGTGTATATATCAAACTCCCAAAACTCTGAATGGAACCATTTTCACATGGTGGCCTTCGGTATTTATAGAGCTTCAAGGTGAAGAACTTTTCTCTCCAATGATTGCAATGATGGGAGGTCATTAAATCTCTGTCTGATGCGCCAATTAATGGTCACCGAAAAGTTGAATGTACTTGCTATAGTGTGTCGTTAATGACTTGTCAACTAAATTGGGATTCGACCGTCATCAGCTTTCTGTCCCATCATGATTTATTAAGCTTTCACCTTGATGCGCCGTCTTTATGTGGCCACCTTCTTGAGCAAATATTCACGAGCGCATACGATTGCACAGCTTTGCGATCGCAATCTTCTAATGCGCTTAAGCGTCGAATTCCTTGGATCGCAATTTGCTTTGCGTCAACGCATTTTTCGACACAAAATAAGTAAATTAACTGCTTTAATGCGATGGGCGCATGCGATCGCAATGTTCTTAACTTAATGCTTTTGGACACGATTTTGCATGTTTTTACCGTCGCATCCCACATTATTTTATATCTTTGCTTTATAATAACGTGCATTTCTGCCTGTTATCAAGTTATTCTATAACATTTGAAGCTCTTCAGGAGTTTCAATTATATTTAAATCATCAACACATACAGTTATAATAGCAAATCTTGACTGTGATTTCTTTATAAAAACCACAGACATATTGGATTGTTTTGATATCCTTCTTTCAATAAATATCCATCCAGTCAATTATACTATATCCATCCTTATTGTTTCAATCCATATAACGATCTCTATAACTTTATTGAATACAATTGTCGGGAATTCGATCTATATGTTTCAGGTACCATAAATTCTTCTGGGATTCTCACATAAATATCAATGTCAAGAGATCCATATAAATATGCTGTGACTACATCTATAAGATGCATGTTCAAACTTTCATACACAATTAGTCCAATTAAATATCTTAGCGTAATTGCATCCACCGCTAGAGAATACATCTCCTCATAATCAATACTCGATCTTCGTAAAAAAACCTTGTGCAACTAATCGTACTTTATATCTTGTGACCTCATTAATTTCTTTTCTTTTCCTCATAAATTCCAATTTGTGTCCCACAATTTTGACCCCTTCTGGTGTTCAGACTACTGGTCCAAAAACCTGACGTTTTGAAAGTGAGTTTAATTTTGCCCTGGTTTCTTCCTTCCACCGAAGCCAATCTTTTCTATGTCGACATTCTTTAACAAATTTTGGTTTAGGATCCTCATTTCAGATGTTGTCCATAACTACATTAGTTTGGTTTTATCTTTTTCCTGCCATGGCATAGTTTATTAAAATCTCATTATTATCTTCAGGTATTTCACCTTTCTCGCTAGTCATATTAAGGATTTCTTCATGGGTATTTACATCCTCGACCAAGTTTTCTTGACTATTAATTATTTTTTTTTTGAAATTTTTTATCTTTGGAAGCCACTAGTCTATCACACTTTTGGCGTGTTCCAGATTCATTAGTGACAACTTGCTGCGTTGCAATATCCATTTTCGATGAAACATATGTAGGTGGTATATGTGATTTAGTTGCTTTCTTTGCATTTATAAATGCATCTAGTAAGTGATTTGCTATATTTTGCAAATGAAATAGTTTCTGAACTTCAAGTTCACATTGATTTGTATGGAGATATAAATGAGACAAAAACGATGCAATCCATGTAATTTCTTTTTCTAACTTCTTAATTCCTCCCTCTAATGTTGGAAATTTTGTCTCACTAAAATTACAATCAACAAATCGTGCAGTAAAAACATCACCCGTCAGGAGGTCAAGATATTTAATCATTGATGGGGAATCATATCAAACATATATTCCTAACCCCCTTTAAGGACCCATCTTAGTATGTTGTGGTGGAGCAATTGTAACATATACTACATATCCAAAAATTCTTAGATGGGAAATATTTGGCTTATGGCCATAAACTAATTGTAATGGTGAGTACTTATGATAAGCTACTGGCATAATGCGTACAACCGACGCTGCATGCAAAATAGCATGTCTCCATACAAATATAGGAAGTTTATCTCTTTTACAATGGTTTAGATTTAACTAAAAACGTTTTATGAATGATTCTACTAAATAATTTTGTGTATATTTATAAGTTACAAAATGTTCAACACTTACCCAAATTTACGTATAATAATTATCAAAATCTTGGGATCTAAATTCACCGACATTATGAAGACAAATGATCTTAATTGTATAATCAGAAAATTGTGTTCTTAACTTAATTATTTGATCAAGTACTCTTGCAAATACAAGATTTCGAATTGATAATAAGCACACATGTGACCATATGTTGGATGCACTTATTATCTAAATGGTCCACTTAACGGGTTAGTAGGTTCACATATATTACCATGAATTCGTTCTAAAAATGCAAGGGATTCAATTTCCACTTTGGCTGGTGATGGTCTAATTATCAATTTGTCTTGGGAGCAAGTATCACATGATAATTCATTAGATTGAAGAAGCTTATTGCTCTTTAATAGGTGTCCATTTTAATTTTCAATAATTATTCTCATCATTATAGATTCTAGATGACCCAATCTATCATGTCAGATTGTAAATATGTTTGGATTCATGAACTTCAGGTTCATTGTTGCATATGTTTCAATTTCTCGTATATGAGTATAATATAATCTAGAAGATAAAGCAGGCAACTATTCTAGTATGCATTTTTCATATGAGACATGTTGGGTTTTATGCCCTAAAACTCGTAGATAGTAAATATTATCAATTGATCGTCATTAATAAAGAATTATCAATGTCAACTCAATAAATGTTATTGATTGTGTTGTACTATGTTTTGTCTCAATAACCCTAAAGCCATAAACTAACATTCAAAGCCGTCTTATGAGTCTTTAACCATATGTGGAGACATATAGGGATCAATGTTCAAGAAATAACCTTAAGGGTTTATAGTATATGGATAAGGCTAGGTACCTTATATCTATACTATGGATATGACCCATTTTTTATTTGATACAAATGCAATAATCCAACACGTTTGTGTAGGTGACACACGGGAGTATCCTATGCAATGAGTTTGTATAAGACTGGACTGCGAGATAGTAACCACTAGATGTAACATCATTAACTAGTTTGGTTCCTATTTCAATTGGAAGACCCAGATAATTTAGTCTTAATCCTGAGTGTATTGTAAACTCTTGTTCACGAGAGATTGTCTTTTGATTTGTATGAGTGAGAATGGCTAGTTCGTCGACTTGATAAGTCTACCATTTTAGGGACAAAATCGAGTGAGGAGCTAGGAACATAATAATACAAGATGGAATTCGCTTCTTCCTAACTTTAGGTTAAGTAGATGACTGTTCCCTTAAGTGATGTCTCCGGGACTTGAACAAACGACCTTGCCCTCTCATTAACTCGAGAAGGGTTTTTGTTTATTGGTTGGACAATAAATAAGTTATTCACTAGAGGAGTACTGGTACTTAAGGATACAAAGGTAACTTAGGGGTAAAATGGTAATTTTATCTAGTTAGTGTTACGAACACTCATTAAGGACTAATTTGCTGTTATTGGTCTATATCCATGGACACAGAAATATATTTGTAGTGAGAAGAGTGCAGCTGTGGGTCTTTAGTGGAATGTACCCACAGTTAACGAATATTGATTAATTTGGTTAATGAGTTTAGCCAATTAATCTCATATTGTTGGAGCTTCTGATCTGTAGATCCATCACGTCCCCTTGTTAGCTCACTAAAGGATATTAAAGAGGAATGCTTTGAATTGTTCAAATCAATTTGAGAAAATTGTATATTAATATGATTAATATGTAAATGATTATGGATGTGATCCATAATTATGATTAAGTTGGAAAGAAACACTTAAATGAGATTAAAATATTTAATTTAAGTGAATTAGATTCACAAAGAATTAATTAATTAATAGATAGGTGTTGCGCACAAACATATAATATTTATGTAATTAAATGTATACGTTAAATTGGATTTAATATATAAATGGTTATTTAATTAATGTGCTAATTAATTAAATAAGTGTTATTTAATTAATTGTGCACAAAGTTAAATTGGAGAAAGACTTGGAGAAGGGGCTAACCCTTCTCCATATAAAATCTTCCTTATGGCCCTTTTAGGGAAAGATTCGATTTTGCAATTTTGATCCTAGCCACCAAAGAAATCCTCTATATTCTCTCTAAAGAATTCTTTCCTCTTCACTCTCTTCCAATAGTTGGATACCATATATCCTTCTATTAGAGTCCTAGAGAATAACAAGGTTATTCTCGTGGTCGTGTTCAATATTGTTTGAGGAGATATTTGTGTTCGTTGAAAAAGCGAGAGGATTGTTCTAGGAGCTCTTGGAATCTTCAAATGTAAGAATAGTTCTTTCTTCTTATTTCCTTTCATCTAAAGCATGCCTATAATGTGTTTATCCTTCTACCTTCTGTTTTAGAATACTGTTTTTGTTTCTTCAAAAATCGGTTAACGAGATACAAGATGTTCACATACTTTTGCTCGGGATTCGATCCCAACAAGACAGTAGATGTGATATAAAATTACTCCATATTATTCTTTTCATCAGTCTCAATATGATAATCATTGCAATGTATATCTTTAAAACTAAGTAGATTTTTCTTTGATTGATTAAAGAACAATGCATAATTATAAATTTTGTTCCTATAGGCAAAATAATATTTGCTTTTCCAAACCTCTCAATTAGGTTTGCAGAACCTGATATTATATTGACTTTTGCTTCCAATATTATTCAGTTTGGAAAAATATTTTCTACTTGTAAGTATTGTATGTGTAGTTGCACTATCTATCGGACATAGATCTTCTTTGCCCATTTTTGAATCACCCAATATATGAAAATGATCCAGGTTTCTTCATTAAAAGAAAATAATTACAATAAGAAAAACAACACTTGGAATATACAAAAGTTAACATTTACTAAGAGAAAGAAAAAAACATAAAGATGGATAAAAAAAAAAAAACAACATTAATTCTAGCTATTTTCATAGTTAAAAGAAACATTTGATGTTCCGTCAACTGTATCGATCTTCTCTTCAGGAGATTTAAAGAAGTCTGCCACATCCAATTTTGTCATATTAGATGGGTCATATATATCATTATCATGGTATACAAAATTTGCTTCCATATTTTTTTCCTTTTTCCTTCAATGAGGCTTGATAGAGAGCAACTAAGTGTTTTGACGTACGATAGGTACGTGACCAATGCTTAGTCCTTCTGGATCGAAAATATTTATTTTCAACACTTTTTGAACTTTTATCTTGTGGAGATTTTCCTTTGTAATCATCATTTTGTGTGGTTCTTTTGAAATTTGAATGATTAGAATGACTACCACGAAAGTAATAATTATTTCTTCCTTTGCCACGGTACCGACCACGACCTTGACCACAATTATTAACATTCACAACATTCACTTCAAGGAACGGTATTGTTTTAGTTGGTCGAGATTCGTGGTTCTTCATCAATAACTTGTTATTTTGTTATCCCAAGAGAAGACATGAAATTAGTTCAGAATATTGTTTAAAATATTTATCTCAATATTGTTGCTGTAGGAGCATACTCGAGACATGAAATGTAGAAAATGTCTTCTCTAATATATCAGCATCATTAATTTTCTCTCCGCATAACAACAATTTCGAACTGATCTTAAATAATGTGGAATTGTAATCATTTACTAATTTAAAATCTCGTAGCCTCAAATGCATCCACTCATAACAAGTTTTAGGAAGAATAACTGTTTTTTTTATGATCATACTTCTCTTTCAAAAAATTTCACAACATACGAGGACCTTTTATTCTAAGATACTCCATTTTCAATCCCTTGTGAAGATGAGGATGAAGGAAAATCATAGTTTTGCTTTGTTCTGATTGGATGTTGTATTTTCTTTTTTAATTGTTTCCTTTAAGTTCATAGCATCCAGGTGGATATCGGCATCGAGTACCCTTGACAAATATTTATCAAGGCCTGTTAATTCTAATTTCGTAAAGTTTGTCATGCATAACACAAGATATTGTAATTATGCTAGAAATTTAATGAATATTAAATATGTAAAATAACATTAAATTTATAAATTATAACGAAGAGGGAAAATGACATAGCTTTAAGACCTACCTTTAGTTGGAGAAATGATTGGAGCTCGTGGTGATAACATGTTGTAACATTGAGAAGTACAACAAGAACATGGATACCAATAAAATATAATATTAAAATAAATATAATATAATATACAAAATAAATAAATAGCGAAATATAAAATAAGAAAAATTCTCAAGATTCTCCACCTTCTCCAAAATTCATGGATTTTGCCTAATGTATGTGTGTTTTTAAAATCTACAAATGGCCACTTATTTATAGAGATTTTGGCAAGTAGGATGTGACACATTTGAGCACCAAGCATAGATTGTTGTATGACATATGACCAACACATGTGGTAATAGAAGAAGGACACTTGACTTTTGACACTAAGTTTGGACATCTGTCTAACACGTTATAATATTTATAATATACAATTACTATTCTAATTTAATAAAGAATCAGATAAGTTTTTAAATATATTGTCCATTACATAAAATTTTGTACTTTTAATATGAATATTTTGTAGTTTGGTCATTGTACTTTTAAAATGATCATTTTCACTTGATTTTTAACTTTAATCTTTCAGAATATCCATTTTAGGCCTTGTATTTCAACTACTTTGTTTTTATCCTAATACTTTTAAAACGTGATTATTAATTGATTCTTTACAATGGTTAAATCATCCATCTTTGAGATAGTAATTAATAATTTTATCCATTAAGTTATATTCATATTGACACATACTATAAATTATTACCAAACTGGATATATGACATATTCTTTTTATGTATGTACCTGTGTTCTTTTATTTAATTGATTGTCTTGAAGCTTATTATACTAGATTGATTAAGTTATAACATAAGCAAATATTACGCAAAAGAACCGACAAGTATGGGTGGACAGTGAAATCGCATAAATCGAACTAATTTGCAAAATCAAATCGAAGTATCAACAACACTGAAAAATTTAGTTTGATGCGGTTCGATGTAATTCCAAAACCAAATTAAAATGGTTCAATTCGACTCCAATTTCGTGCACCGCTGATCTGCCCCTCGTCCCTCCATATATGATATTATCTCCCATCCCCATCTCTTTTGTTTTGATTCCACCCCTAAGCACCAACACCTCCTCTCGTCTTTCAACTCTCAAGTTTCAAGTTAGCAGCCACTCCATTTCTCTATCTCTCTTAATCTTCTCTCCCTCCATCTCTTCGTCTCTCCATCTCTCCATCTCTCTTGATCTTTTGGATCTTCTCCATTTCGTTGTCGCTCCACCTTCTCCAACACCTAGTGGCTACCGATTGCCATAGTTCGCACCACAAGTAAGTTTTTGTTTCTCATCCTCTCAGTTTATTTTCTCTCTGTTTTGATTTAGATGTGATTTTTAATTTATCCTTTTTCCTTCGTCTTTGATCTCAATTAGGGCACAAAACCACGATATTTGTTTCCCAACCGGACATCTCTCCGATCTATTATTTAGGTACATTTCGCTGGATGTGATTGTTTCTCAACGATTCAAAGTCTGCAAAGGGAAGAAAGAGAAAAATTCATAGAGAACCAAGGATTTAAGAGGTTTGTGAATGAGACTTTAACATTAGTATAACCAAAATTTGTTCTTTCTTCTTGAAAAACAGTTACTAGGGATATTTTGAAAATATATGATAGCATGAAAGAGAAGTTGAAAGACATTTTTGTGAATCAAAGATATAGAGTGTCACTCACAACCGATACGTGGTCATCAATCCAAAATATGAACTTTTTGGTTTTGACTGCACACTTTATTGATAAAGATTGGAAGTTATATAAGAGAATTCTTAATTTCATCCAAATTGAGAACCATAGAGGGGAGACGGTAGGAAAAGAGGTTGAGAAATGTCTAAAACTGTGGGGTATTGAAAGGGTTATGATATTAATAGTTGATAATGCTTTGTCAAATGAGACTGTCATTGCTTATCTGATGAAGCGTTTTAAGCATGGGTTGGTGTTAGATGGTGAGTTCTTGCATGTTCGATGTTGTGCACATATATTGAGCTTAATTGTATGTGATAGCCTAAAAAATGTTAATGGTTCATTGGTTTGAATTCGAGATGCTGTGAGGTTTGTTAGATTTTCTCCTACTCGACTTGCTATATTTAAGAAGTGTATTGAAGAGGAGAACATAGATAGTAAAAGTATGTTGTGTCTTGATGTTCAAACTAGATGGAATTCTAGTTATTTGATGCTTAAGACAATTGTAAAATTTGAAAAGATATTTGAGAGGTTAGAAAACAACGACATGATCTACATGAATAAGGTGGAAAAACCAACCAACAGGGATTGGAAAATTGCTAGAATATTTATCAAATTCTTGTTAATGTTCTATGAAGTAACTATACGGCTTTCAGGGTCTTTGTATGTTACTTCCAATACAGTCTTCCATGAGATTAGTATTATTTAGAGCTGCACAAAAAAATATTCAAGTGCAATTGGTCCTAATGATATGCTTTTGCATGAAATGGTAACGAAAATGAAGAAAAGTTTGATAAATATTGGGAGAAAAAAGATAGAACAAATTTATTTTTGTATGTTGTGTTTTGGACCCTCGTTATAAGATGAAATTTCTTTTGTATTGCCTAAATTGGTTATTTGATTTTGATGTGGCAAGAGCCGTAGGAAGTAAGGTAGAGAGTGTTTTGAGAGCATTGTTCAATGAATACAATTTACCACTATCGGTTGCTAATAAAGGTCAATCTTCATGTACCATTAAAAGTGCTTCATTTGAAACTACAAGTGCTTCAAAAGTTTTTCGTTTCGATTTTGAAGATTTGGATGAAGACGATTCACAAAATGTGGATTCAGAAGTTGATATTTACTTATTGGAGCCTCGTGTTAAACGTGAGGATAACTTTATATCTTAGATTGGTGGAAGGGGAATTCTGCTAAATATAAGATTCTTAGCAAAATTGCAAGAGATCTTTTAGCAATTCTAATATCCATAGTTGCTTCTGAGTTCACATTCAACACTAGTGGGAGAGTAATTGATCCTTTTCGTACCTCATTAGCTTCAACCACAATTAAGACACTTGTATGTACACAAAATTGGTTATGTTAAAAAAAATTAGCATTGATTTACGACAATACTTGGAGGAAATTGTAGATGACGAGGAAGATTCGTATCTTTAAAATATATTTATATTTTTTCAATATATTTATTTATATATTTATTATAGTAACAACTAACAAGTTTATCATATTTTTTCTTAATCTTTGTAGGGGGTTTGAACGAAGCGGCGAAGGTAAAGAACAAGGAAAAGGAGAGTGATGTGACAAATAATGGGAAGAATGTTACTATGTTATTATTAAGTGCTTGGCGTGTTATTTGTTGCTTTTATGTGACTTAAAACTTTGAAGGTGGTTGTTTGAAATTTCTATATTATGTACTTTGTAGAACTCTTTAGTTTTTATTGTAGTCATTTGAACATCTTCTTACTGTGGTTTGATACTTAAATTATATTTAGAAAAACTTGTAAAATTAAAAAAATAAAAAAAGAGAAAAAGATTGTCATAGGCAAGAGGAAGTGGAAGAAAAAAAGAAATAAAAAGCAAAGGAAACAAAACAAAAATAATTTTAAAATAAGGAAAAAAAATGAAATCGACATTTAAAACCGAACCAAACCGAACCGACTACCCCTAGCGATAAGTTTTAAATGATTAACTAATTATATAAAAAAGATGTATGATTTAACCAAATAATGTTAATCTAAGTGTAGTTCAACTTATTTAGGTACATATCATTTGATCAAGTAGTCAAAGGTTCGAATCATTAAAAATTAAAATAAAAAAAAATCCAAATTATGAAGATTTTTATTATTATTATTATTATTTTTTTACTTCAACAACATATAAGATGAATTATTCAAATATTTAACCCCTTATTTGAGAGGGTATGTCTTAGTTAGTTGGCCTATACTATTTCGAAAATTAACTTGTAGCTCATTAATCACAAATAATGAACGATTTTACTCTTTTGACCAAACCAATGACCCGAAGTCAATGGAAGAACCCACCGAATCGATGAAGAAAAATCTGTGACAGTGAGTATTTAGAAAGAAGAATGGGGCAGTTTTGTCATTATGTTCATTTTTCAAATTTCCACATAGATTGCGTTAACAGACTTCTACTAATTCCTTAAAAACAAACCATTAAAAAAACATCCATTATACCTCTAAAATTTAAGATGGTAATTTAACTTCTGAATATTTGTAATTGTGTCAATGTATACTCTCTTTATTGGAAAAAATCGTGTGAAACTTGTAACTATATCAACTAAATTTATAATTTTTTTTTATATATGATTCAATGTAGACTCTTAATTACAATTTTCTTTGAAAGTCATTTCTACATTTACTCTAATCGTCCATTCTATAAAATCGACATTTGAAAAAGTCAACACAAATTTGAGAATTAATGTATAGATGATTTTCAAAGGTTAATCGTTGTGATAATCTAAATTGATTAGCTTATGAAAATTTAAAAGTTTAATTCACTCGAATTATAAGTTCTTCTTAATATTAATCGAAAGAAAATTAGAAAGTGTAAATATGGATTTAAATTAATATAATTATTTTAATTGATACTAAGTCTAAAATTCAGCTGAGGTTTATATTTCTTAATCCCAAGAAGGAACAAAAAAAAAAACTTTGGTCAATGTCAATTTTTTGTGAGTCTCTTTCTAGAAAAATATTAATATAAATTGACTTCAATTTAACTCCCGAGTCATTAAGAAGTGGAATAATACAATTTAATTTACTCTAGAAGGTCAATATTGTAATTACAAAATTTAAAATAATATTTTCTTGGTTAATATAGAATTACAAATTTTGAATTTGTTTTGAAATAATTACATTGCACCCAAATTTTGGTTATATGTTACCAAGAAAGTTAAAAGTTGATAGGATATAATTTAGCTTAAATGATTAATCAAATTAAAAGTTTGAAGATGTGATTGTAATATAACAAGTGACTTTGTTGCCAACTTAAACATAGCACGATTGTTTAAAAATTTAAAAGCAACTATTTACTTTATCATTATTGGTTACTATGTTGAAATTGAAATTAAATATTTAAATAATGAGTGATTTTTGCAATTTGTTGAAGAATATTTTAAAATATATTTTCAAATATTTGATTTGTTGATCGATGACATATGACTACATTAACATAATTATGTTTAGGTTGGAATTTCAATTATATCCAAATATATTAATTTTTGTTATAAATCATATTTTAAATTAATAACGAAGTTTTAGAATTGTACAACAAGTTCAATCATTAAACTTTCAGATTTGTCCATATATAGTTTACGAACTCTAAAAGTGTCAAATAAAAGTGTCAAAACTTTTAAAACTCTATCTATCAGGTCATTCTACCTTGAAAGGTGTCTAATAGGTTTTTAAACTTTAAATTTATGTCTAATATGTCATTGAATTTTAAATTATTTGTCTACCATCGTACTTGATTCGTTGGACATTTTTTAAAGTTTTATTAACCTACTAGATACAAATTTGAAAGTTAAGGATTTCATATAAGACTTAAAATTCAATTTTATATTCAATAAATCAATTATTTTTCTTCTAATTTTGAATATGTCGAAGAACTATTAGACACAAAATTGAAATATCATGGAACATTAGACATTTCTAAAATTTAGGGACATTTAGGCGCGAAATTTGAACTTTGAAATTTTTTAAACATAAAATTTTGAGACTAAAAAGATATAAATTTGGATATTTAAATACTAAAATTATAATTTAACATATAATTAATCGAGTAGTTGCTAGACTCTTTTAAAAAAACAAAAAATGTGCATCATCTCTAATTAGCTTGTTCAAATTTCCATAAGGAGAAAAAGGAACGGGCTTTCTAGGTTTCTTTTTCAAAGATCTATATTATAGTATTCTATTCAAATTAATTGGTCATTATAGCTTCCCTAAATTACTTTAAAAAAAAGTACTCCTAATAATTTCAAATTGATTGATGTCATTCATGAGATATTATATTTTATTTTCAATTTTCTTTGGAGTAATTTATTAATTATCCTAATTAAAGGATGGGGATAAAGAGGAAAAAATTCTTATAAATAGAAAAATCCTAAAAATATTTACACTTTATAGCAAAAAGTTTCAATAGTATTTGTACTTTTGAAAATAAAAAAAAAAAAAATCTAAAAAATATTTACACTTTATAGCAAAAAGTTTTATACTTTTGGAACTTTTTGCTATAAAGTGTAAATATTTTTAAATATATTTTATATTTAAAAAGACTCCTAAATAGTACAAATATAAAATAATTCATCATCAATTTTTTGTTGAAGAAATTGGTACAAAAGGAAGAGACAATATCTTTTTGAAAAAAGAAACTTTTATTTAGAAATATACAATGATGAACACTTAGAAATTACTCATTCACTCTCAAGACAATCACTCATTTTTTTACACATAAACTCTCTGGCTTTGCTTGCCTCGCATATGGAGCTATCTCCTATTTATAGGCATGTGATCCTTGGAGCTCAAGGAATAAGATTTTTCTAGACTTTTCTTAGATCTAACTAATTCTATCAGATTATCCTTATCTCTTGTTATGTGGTTAGAGCAACTGGATTGACTATCCAATCATTTTCATAATTTATCTTTTCCGCATGGAAGACCACTTCATTCTCCACCACATTGGATGTGGACTGGGGGTTGGGATCTGCTGTAGCAAAGCATGCCTCTGCATCCCACTTTTCTTCACTTATGCTCTCAGCTTGAGAGGTGACTGTGTTGTTTTCTGTTGCCTTTTTCTTTCGACAACAATCTCTGGCATAGAGGCTTTTCTTTTCACAGATATAACATTCACCCTTTTTACTATGCTCGTGATTTTGATTAGTTTTACTAGCTTCCTCTACTTGAGAGCGTTTTGGAATTTCTTTATCTCCTTTTAATCCTACTTTCTTTTGATATTTTGATTAACCTTTTCTCTGGCCACTAAAGAGCGCTTATTTGTTATTGTTCTTTATTTTGACCTCCGGCATTTGCTTAGCCAATGCTTCTTGACAGGAAAACATATTATCCAGATCAATTAGAGAAGGTTGGACTGCCCAACCTTGAATAGCAACAATAAAGCTTCTATATTTAGGTTTAAGTTCATGAATAATAATTCTTCTCATCCTTGATTTTGAAATAGCGGAAGTAGGATCTAATTTAGAGATTTTACGACATAGAGTTTTTACCTTGGTGAAGTATTGGTTGATAGTCATATCCCTTTGAGCAACTGATAGAAGCTCGTTCTCTAGAAACTGCAACCTTCCATCATTTTTCTTCGAGAAAAGTGAGGCAAACGTGTCCCATGCTACCTTTGGTGTCTCCATTGTATTGATGTGCTTCAACATTTCTTCATTAATTGTAGTTTTGGTTGCAAACATGATCTTACCGGCTTTGATATTCCATTTCTTCAAAACAACAATATCCTCAGGTGGATTGACTTCAATGCCTCCTATAACATCCCACAAGTTTGGCCTTGGAGATACGACTTCATGCATGTGGACCATGTTTTGTAGTTCTGAGTGTTGAGCTTCTTGAATCCTCCAGCAACTTGAAGGTCTTCCATCATCTTGTAGTGATGAATGCACTCCACGAGTAGTTGTATCTCAGACAACAAGCTTCACAGTCCTAGGTTGTACTCGATCTGCAAAAACTCTACTACAGCAAGCTATGCTAGCTTGGCTCTGCTATCACTTGTTGAAGAAATTGGCACAAAAGGAAGATAAACAATCTTTTTTTGAAGAACGAAACTTCTATTTAGAAATATACAAAGATGAACACTTAGGGTTGTTTGGAGTGAGAGTTAATATAGGATGTCTGGAGTTCATATATCTGGGAGTTCATTGTGAAGTTCATATGTCTGTGTTTGGGGTGCAAAGTTGTTTTGTCTAAGTTCATATGTCTTTGTTTGGGGTGAAGAGTTGATATAGGATGTTAGGGGTATCTGGTGTAGTTTTTCTAACTCTAAAAATCAATATAAAAGAGTCTGTTCAAATGATCCATTCATTTGTTTTGGAACTTTTTTATACCATAATTCTACAAATAGTTTGTTTGAATAAAATTTTTATTAAGTAGACATATTTTCTATAATCATGAATTATGGTCCAGATTTTAGTTTTGGATCTTTTCTTCCAAAATTCCTTTTAAACAAAAGCAATTATTTTACAAGTTTGATTTCTATTAGTTGTTTTGGAAAGTTAAACAACTATTTGGAATCATTTGATAAAGAAAAAAAAATCCTTTTAAACAAAAGCAATTATTTTACAAGTTTGAAATCTATTAGTTGACTTGGGAAGTTTAGACCACAATCTGGAATCACTTAATAAAGAACAAAATCCTTTTAAACAAAAGAAATTATACTTGTTTAAGAAAAAGTAGATACTAGCTTATACAGGGGCCATATTTTCCGACCCGTTCACAAGGTGCACAAAAATATATATACACTATGGATTGACAAACGGTCAAGTTACATACACAAATATATATATAATTCAAGACATCTACAACATAGCTTCAAATCAGTCAGTCTTGCCTAACAAACCCATGCAATATCTACATCTCGACTCGAGGGGAACGACTAAAATCATTATGTTTTCTGAATATCAGTCATCACGATATCCATAAGGGCCAATCGATCATCTTCCTCCAGACCC
Source organism: Benincasa hispida (assembly GCF_009727055.1). Taxonomy (NCBI): domain Eukaryota; kingdom Viridiplantae; phylum Streptophyta; class Magnoliopsida; order Cucurbitales; family Cucurbitaceae; genus Benincasa; species Benincasa hispida. The sequence continues at coordinate 36,062,646 of NC_052352.1, forward strand.
TCAACCTGGAAGATCTTTTGGATGACATCCTTTCGTATCCCAACCTCCAGCTCATATTTTTGCCAAGATACAAGCTTTTCCATTTGAGTTTCTTGGACGTCCATCGCTAATTGGACTATGTTGAGAAACTCAGATTGGAATATACTCCTCTTTCTTTTGCTTCCTCTCGAAGTGGTATTAATTGGTCCGACACACTTACTGGTAGGTGTATCTGAGAAAAGCTCGTTCATGCCATCAACAACGGATATGTTCTCAAATGCTTGGTCCTTTGGTTCCTCAATATCCTCTGATTCCAATCTGGAAGCATTCATATTTTCTGCCATTTCCAATGCCTGGTCGATAGAAATCTGACAGTTTTCACCAATAGCTCTATTCTTCACAAAAATAAGGGAAAATTCATCAAAATGAGGGAATGGTTTGTACCTCATACTCTTCGCGTTAGGATGTGACTGCAAATGAATATGTATTATGTTAAAAAAAGTATACTAACTATGATAATACACCGTAATGTATTAGCTTACCCGAACTCATAAATTAAACACCTCCTTCCATGCATCCATGCATTTGAAATCCTTATTCCAACTGAAGCCACTGCATGCATTGCTTAACATCTCATTAATTGTTGTATATTGTCGTTATGAATCTCACCTTGCACTCTATAGTTGATGCTCCAATGCCACAGTTAGGAACTTTCTCCTGCATCATACGTTCAAGTAGTTACAAATAGCAGGCTTAAAAGTTCCATTATTAGCTCGCCACCCATTCTCGACCAAATGCATTAACGATTCAACCAGCTTTGCGTCTTCAACCTTGCATTAAGTGTGTTTTTTTTTTATATTATCACGACCGGCCATTAAGCTACATGCATTTGTATATCTAATTGAATTAAAAAGGGAATACGTGGAGAAATACATTTAGTAGTACGAATTATGTAAGACGTATTTCATTAAAAAAAAAAAAATTGTTCGAGCTTACAAGAATATGAAACAAAGTCAATTAAAGTTAAATTCATAAGAAGGCAGTTTCAAAGATAAAGTATTTCTTCATGATGCTTGTTTCCATGCATCAAACATTCAACTCGCCAAATCATCCCTAAAGTTGGTCCATTCATCAGATGTTTCAATAAATTGTATATTATCATCGCCCAATCCACCAGGTACAAAGTTTTCATCCTTATATGCTTCCAACATTGCAGCCGGCCCCATCTCCCTTATGATCAAGTTGTGAAGCAAGCAACATGTTGCTATTGTTTGACATTGGATCTTCACTAAGTAGAATGACTTTCCACAAAGAATTGCCCACCGACCTCTCAGTACGCCAAACGCTCTCTATGCAATTCCTAGCGGATGAACGTTTCATGTTGAAAAATTTCCTTGGATTAGTCGGTGCATTTCCAACACCACGCCATTCTGAAAGATGATATCGTTCTCCCATAACACCAAGAAATCCTTAACATTGGGATATCCAGCATCGCATAAGTAGTAATAACCTATACAGGTTATATAAATAGTTAGTTGACAAGTTATTCGAGTTTGCACACAAAAAATATTGTCCTGGAAAGTTTCATATACCCTTTGGGCTCTTCAATCCAGTTGGTCAAGAAATCGCATCCCTAATGTAAGAGTGTATCAACATGTAGCAAAAGTAATAAGGATCAATAATTATTTAAATTCATTAATTTTGGCAGAAACTAAAGCATACTCATCTAATACAAGAGGGTTTGTAGTCATACCTTTATAGAACTCTTCAAGATCTTGTTCCTCAGCAGTTGTTTTCTCCAAAAAATACCGTGAACCACCCAAGATCTTCCCCACTATCCTCTTAGAGCTTTAGAACGAGTTGTGAGACTCAAGAATAGCTTAAAGCAATAGAAAAACAAGGAGAATCTCACTGCACCACACTGTTTGAAGAACTCTTTCTTCAACCCGAAATTTTCAGTAAAATCTTTTTGAATGCATGCCTCAATTTCACTCCAATCTTCTTTACTTATTGCAGGTGAACATGCAAAGAAGAACACCACATGAGTTGCAGCTCATGCTTGGAGTAATTGAAGCCAAGGTGAGTGATGTTTGTGTGAGCAAGTAGAAGATGGTTAATGGAAAAACCGTTTTTTCCATTTTGTGTTATTTTTGTAGTTTTTCAATTTTTCCAAAAATCAAATGATTTCAAAACTGAAATATTATTAATTTTATAAAATTAATTTCACAAATTAATTTTCTAATCAAATTAATAAATAATTATTTAAATAATTATAATTAATTTAATATCGAATATTAAATTAATTTTTATACAAATCCATCTTCATATATTTAAATCATATTTAAATATAAATTCTTCTATTTCGTTTAATTCTAATTTGAACATTTCAAATTAACTTTTAAAGCTTATCCATTTACGAGCTAGTAGAGGGATCTCACGGACCTACATATCATGGGCTCCAACAATCTAAGATTAATCGGCTAAAATCATTATACCGAATTAACCCCCATTCGTTAACTAATGGGTCACTTCACTATAGCCCATAGTTGAACTCCCTTCAATGTAGATATATTATGTCCACTTTATATAACCATAATTAGTAAGTCGATCCTTCATAGGTTGTTCGTAAACACAGCTGGGTCAAGATAACCGTTTTACCCCTGTGAATACATCTTGTTTCTTAAGTTTCCACTGACCCTCTAATGAATAATTTTGATTCATAATGCCTATGAATCAAATTCTTTCTCTATCATGAGAAGGCGGGGCCCCGATTATTCAATACCTGGAATCAGTACTTAAGAAAACAACCTATCTACCAATTCTAAATCGTGTGGGAGTGAATTCCATCTTGCAGGGCTATGTCCCCAGCTATTCATTAGGTCTTATCCTCAAAATGGGAGGCTTATTGAGCAATGCTGTTGGACTACTCTCACTATTTGCAGATCAAAGAATAATCCCGAACAAACAAGAGTTCATAGCTAGCTCAGGATTAAGATTGAGTTAACCTAGGTTACTTAATAAATGAAATACTCAGTTTTAATAGTAAACGGTCGTTATAAAGAAAAGTAACTATTTTCGTGGTCCAGTCTATATGCAAACTCATTGCATAGGATACCCCAACTTAATATCTCAACATGAATGATCTATGGATCACATCGTTTGTAGCACTTTACAACTTCTTGTAATAACTACAGAGTGAGCCGCATCCGATAATGATACCAGGATGAGATACCCAATTTTATCCATATACTATTAGACCATTTAGACTATATACTATTAACTTGATCCTATTTATGTCACTACATAAAGTTAAAGTATTTAGACTATAGCCATGGATATGTTTATTGGATTTTCATAATAGAATGCAAAATCAACAATTTATTATTATTGACAAATAGAATGTTTAACACGAACTGCAAGTTCTACGACATTCCCAACACCTAAGCACCTTAGAATCGGCTGCGGATTCTTCCCACCCTGGAATAACGAATATGAACTCTCCATTTGGAGAACATGCACCAAACATGTTTGTGGCTATCTCACCTTTCTTAGTACGATATCGTGGTCGATCGATTGCACTAACATTGACCTTGATGTATGTATTATCCAAACCACCCAAACAATGTATCGATGAAACTGATATAATACTTCAAACCATTTCCATCTCTCATTAATGCAGTCATTTGTGATGAGTTCTAGTTTTTTATGAGTATTTCATGAAGTTGTAGCAATGTGATAACGGGCAAAAATGCACATTATCATAGTGCTAAGTTCTTACATAATACTGGCTTGCGTTGATAAAACATGTTAAATTGCATTAAAAAGGCATCAAATTCATAATATTGTGGTCGCATGCGTTCATCGCATAGGAACAGTTGATTTTTGTATTTTTATACAGAATATGCGTTGACGCAAGGCGAAAATTGCGATCTTAGGAAATCATTGGTCGACGCAACATGGTGGACGCATCTAGGTGAAAGGCATAATTAATCACGATGGGACAGAAAGCTGATGACAGTCGAATCCGAATTAAGTTGACAGCCGCTAACTATAACAAGTACATTCAGCTTTTCGGTGAATAATATTCGTTGCATCAATTAGGGAATTAAAGCCGTCCCATCTGTGCAAGCATGAGAGAGAAGCCGCCTTTCTCTCAAAGCTCTATAAATAACAAAGACATCCTTCAGAAAAGGGGTTCACGAGTTTACAAGTTATGTTTATAGTTTAGCCTTCACTTAGATTTTCTTTTACGTTAAGGCGGATGCGAGAGAAGGAAGTGGTGCCGACAGATCATTCCGGTAAGCTTGGGAGAGCGCCGGAAGCTTCAAGATCAGAGAGAGGGCCGACTCCTGCGGAAATAGGAATATTTATAGAAATGGAATTTACTTCTCTATATCTGTTCACTCTCTATTATTTTCGCATGAGTAGCTAAATCTGTTGAATGGGTTGAGAAGCACTTAGCTAGCTTAACTAGGGATCTTCATTCTATGCGATTATCTTGTATTATATATGCTTCATTCGTCCATTAGAGATACTGGGGAGGGTAGTCTAAGGATAGAATCTAGACTTGGGAAGGTCAGGTCAGAATCTAGGCTCGGGAGAGTCATATTAGAACGTATAATCAAGAGATAGGAGCTTAAGAATAAGCACTATTTGTTATTAATGCATCGCATGCATCCTAGAGATAGGATATGATTATACGCGGTCACCTTGCCTTTGTGCATCTTGCATTATCGCATAGGAAAAGAGTAGAGACTTAGAAATAAGCTCTATGGACACTTTTGCATTCAACACATGCGTCCTAGACTTAGAACATCGCATTTGCATTGGAAAATGACTTGTTGTGCATGGTTGTAGCATGATCGCATAGTTTGATGCATTCCCAAGTAACATTAGCTAGAGACCTTCTCAACCTGTTAATCCGCATACTTAGTGCATCTATCACACAACTGACTCTTCTCAAATCCACCGCATTTGTTTATTTTTCATTATCGCAATCAACAAACAAACCAACAATCATTTGAGTTACCGGTTACCGCAAGGTTTTCATAAAAATTACCACCGGAACCTATTTTTTCAAGTCCCTAAGTTCGACCCTGGACTTACCAGGAAACTCAGTGGGCTTTACATTTGGATTTCACTGAGAAAACTTGAGTGCTCAACGCATTTTTCACCATCACATTTCCTCTATATTTTCACTTTATAAAATAACGCATCAAGTTTTTGGCATTGTTGCCGGGGACTTTAGCAAAATAGTGTGCTAACGGTAATTTTTCTAGTTTCTTTGCAGACTCTCAATCTCTGGCGAATTACGACCCGGAGATTGAGAGGACATTTAGACGGAGATTAAGAGACCGCCAACAACAATCACAGTCAGATAAAGAAAAGATGGCGGAGCAACCTAAAAACGGAGCACCAAACGAAAACAACGTCATGGCGAATCCAATCCTTCTGGCTAACGATCGCAATAGACCCATTAGGGACTATGCATCGCCAAACCTCTATGATTTCTCTCTAGGAATCATGAGGCCAACCCTCGAAAGAAGCAGATTCGAAATGAAACCAGTGATACTGCAGATGATCCAAACTGCAGGACAATTCGAAGGCCAGCGTGGCGAAGACCCACATGCCCAACTCCAAAGTTTTAATAAAATATGCAATACTTTTGTGTTCATGAACATCTCTGCCGAAGAAGTTCGACTAACTTTGTTCCCATTTTACCTTTGTGATCAGGCAAGGAAATGGGCATATTCCCTCGAGCCGGGAGAGATCACTTCTTGGGAACAGGTCATGGAGAAGTTTATAAAGAAATATTTTCCACCTACTGAGAAACCAAGAAGAAGGAAACTTATAACAAATTTTGAACAAGACATGGACGAATCGCTCAGCGATGCCTGGGCGAGGTTTAAGAGGTTGGTTAGGGATTGTCCACACAATGGTTTGCCATACTGCCTTCAGATGGAAATCTTTTATCATGGTTTGAATCCCGCTTCGCAGACCACTACCAATACGGCAGCCGCTGGTGGTCTGCTTGATGAAACGTATGATGGGGCGAAGAATTTCTTGGATCGCATCTCTAAAAACCATGAGGATTGAAGAAAGAGTGATCAGAGATTGAGAATCAAAGATAACAACGCAAGCAATGGTGCTATTACTTCACTGCAAAATCAGATGACCACAATGATGAACTTAATTCAGGGAATTGCGATTAGCAGCCCAACACTGCAAAATGGGTAAATCAATGCAATTAGTCAAAACATCGCAAGGTGTGCGACTTGCGGTGATGGGCACGCGATGGAAGAATGCCCGCAAAATCTACAGTCCATTTACTTTGTAAAAAATAATCCCTTTTTGAATACCTACAATCCCAGGTGGAAAAACCACCCCAATTTTGTATGGAAGAATCAGCAATAGAATTTCCAATCTGTGGCGTAGAAAGAAGAGCCACCTGGATTCTTTCCACGCAACAACAGTCAGACAAGCAATCAAGCCAGTAGCTAGCAACCACAACAATCTTTTTCCTTGGAGAGCCTGTTGAAGCAATACATAGAGAAAAACGAAATTGTGCTTCAAAGTCAGGCTACGTCCATCCGCAATCTAGAATTACAGATGGGCCAGATTGCAAATGAGCTGAAAAACAGACCACAAGGGGCTCTGTCGAATTCAACAGAACTCCTACGCAACCCGGGGAGATCAGGTAAAGAGCAATGTCAGGTTGTGACATTGCGAAGTGAAAAAACTGTGAAGGAAGAAAGAATGGAACCTAGTTGGATTGCTCCCATTGAGGCAGAACCTGAAATTGCAGTGAGCAAGAAGAAGAAGGAGAAAGAGAAGCAATAGAGCCAAAAGTTGCGCTGACCTCAAAGCCAATAGACAAGGGGACCGTGAGAGTGCAGTTACCACCTTTCCCGCAGAGACTTAGAAAGAAAAAGAATGAAGAGGTACAGTACCAATGCTTCTTGTCTATGTTAAAACAATTACATATTAATATTCCTTTCAGTGAAACGATTGAGGAAATGTCTGCCTACACAAAGTTTCTGATAGATATGGTAACCAAGAAGAGAGTAGTTGGTAAGTTTGCCACGGTGGCTTTATCACGGAGTTCGAAATCAATCATTCCACCAAAGATGAGCGATCCTGGGAGCTTCACCATACCCTACTCCATAGGAGGACTGTACATCAGGCAAGCCTTGTGTGACCTTGAAGCCAGTATCAATTTGATGCCTTTGTCGATCTTTAAACAGCTGAAATGTGCGGGACAAGTTGTTGCCCCACAACCGTGACTCTCCAATTGGCCGATAGATCTTTGGTACATCCAGAGGGAAAGGTGAAGAATGTGCTGATCACCATTGACAAATTTATTCTACCAACCGACTTCATCATTTTAGATTACGAGGCCAATAAACATGTGCCCATCATTATGGAGCGACCATTTTTATCAACAGGTCGTGCCTAGATCGATGTGCATAAAGAGGAGATCACTTTGAACATAAATGGACAGAAGCTCAAGGTTAACATAATCCGTGCCATGAAGTTTACGGAGAAAGAAGACCTGCATGACTTAGATGACTACCAGAATTTGATTGAAGAAGAAAAGTTTGATGAAGAAAATGAAGAAGAGGATGCAAGCGCATCCGTTGCTCCCTGTAATGCGATCATAACAAAAACAAGTAAGAAAGAAGAGATGATCACAAGCTAAGAAGAAGAGCCAACCGAAAAAGAAGAAAGAAAAACAACGCAACCGTCCCTAGTAGAACCACCAACACTAGAATTAAAGACCCTGCCGAATCATTTAAAATACGCATTTTTGGGGCAGAACGAGAAGCTGCCAGTTATTTTTCCTCCGAACTCAACGAAAACCAGAAGAATGCATTGATGAGCATTCTGAGGAAACATGTGTAAACAATTGGCTAGACGCTCATCGACATTAGAGGAATTAGCCCAGCGTACTGTATGCACCGCATTCGTCTTGAAGAGGACCACAAGGCAACAATCGAACATCAACGCAGACTCAACCTTGCAATGAAAGAAGTCGTTAAAAAGGAGATCATTAAATGGTTAGATGCGGACATTATCTATCCTATAGCAGATAGCACTTGGGTCAGCCCCGTGCAGTGTGTGCCAAAAAAGGGAGGCATGACGGTAGTCCCGAACGAAAACAATGAAATAATACCGCAAAGGATCGTCACTGGGTGGCGCATTTGCATGGACTACCGCAAGTTGAATGCGGCCACAAAAAAGATCATTTCCCCTTTATTGATCAAATGCTAGATCGTCTAGCTGGAAATGACTTTTACTACTTTCTGGATGGTTATGCCGGGTACAACCAAATTATAATAGCTCCAGAAGACCAAGACAAGACCACATTCACCTGCCATGGGACCTTTGCTTTCCGCCGCTTACCGTTCGGCCTCTGCAATGCGCCAAGCACGTTCCAAAGGTGCATGATGGCCATCTTTTCAAACTATCTTGAGGACTCTGTTGAAATCTTTATGGATGACTTCTCTATTTATGGGAACAGCTATGAAGTTTGTCTAGCCAACCTGAAGAAGATACTAAAGAGATGCGAAGAGACGAATCTGCTGCTTAACTGGGAAAAATGTCATTTTATAGTAAAGGAGGGCATAGTGTTGGGGCATAAGGTTTCTCGAGACGTGTTGGAGGTGAATAAAGAAAAAATCAAAGCAATTGAAAAATTTCCACCTCCAACAAGCATGAAGGCTGTACGAAGTTTCTTGGGGCATGCTGGATTTTACAGACGTTTTGTCAAAGACTTTTCCAAAATAGCATGACCACTAAGTGCATTGTTAGAGGCTAACAGAAAATTTGATTTTGACGACAACTGCTTCAACGCATTCAGAGTTTTGGAGAATGCGCTGATTATCGCACCCGTGTTAATTGCACCTGATTGGACACTTCCTTTCGAAATAATGTGCGATGAGAGCAGCTTTGGCATAAAAGAGAAAAACAATCTTACATCCCATCGCATATGCGAGTAAGACATTAAATCATGCTCAGACCAATTATACCACCACAGAGAAAAAGCTTCTTGCGGTAATTTCAGCGTTGGAAAAATTTCGAGCATATCTGTTGGGAACAAAGGTACTCATCCATACTGATCACTCGGCAATAAAGTACTTAACGACAAAGAAGACGCAAAGTCGAGATTGATCAGATGAGTTCTCCTCCTTCAAGAATTTGACATAGAAATAATTGACCGAAAGGGGATGGAGAAGCAAGTTGCAGATCACTTGTCTAGATTGGAAAATCCTAAAGTTGACCGCAATGAGTCAGAGGTGAGTGCGGTTTCCCGAATGAGCAGCTGTTCCATATTGAAGAATTGTCTTGGTATGCTGACATAGTCAACTATCTAGTTTGCGGACAATTTCCTGAAGATTACACCTACCATCAACAGAGGAAGCTCAAGCATGAATACTGACATTATTATTAGGATGAGCTGAATCTGTATAAAAAGGGGGCAGACCAGATTCTGTGACTATGCGTACCAAATACTGCTCGACAACGCATATTATCGCAATGTCATGACTCACCATATGGTGGGCACTTTGGAGGATAGCGCACTGCAACCAAGGTTTTACAGAGTGGATTCTTTTGGCCAACATTGTTTAAGGATGCAGTTGACTACGTAATGAAGTGTGATCGGTGCCAGCGCACAGGTAACATTT
>NC_052352.1:36072440-36161442 GCF_009727055.1 Benincasa hispida
GGTAACATTTCATGGAAACATGCAATGCCAATGAACACCATCTTGGAGCTTGAATTGTTCGACGTATGGGGTATTGATTTCATGGGACATTCTCTCCCTCGAATGGTAAACATTATATTTTATTAGTCGTCGATTATGTATCCAAGTGGGTAGAGGCGGTGGCATGCGCCGCAAGCGGTGCAGCGGTAGTCTCTCAATTTCTAAAGAAGAACATTTTCACTCGTTATGGCACCCCACGTGCCATAATAAGTTATGAGGGGTCTCATTTTGTCAATCATACTGTTAAGGAGCTGCTGCACAAATGCAACATTCTCCATAAAGTGGCCACCGCATACCATCTGCAGACGAATGGTCAAGCTGAGGTATCCAATCGGGAGATTAAGTTGATACTCGAGAAGGTAGTAAGGCCTTCACGAACAGATTGGGCAATAAAGCTCGACAATGCATTATGAGCAAACCATAGTGCATTTAAAACACCAATAGTATGTCCCCCATATGCGTTGGTATTTGGTAAGGCGTGTCATTTGCCTCTGGAGCTGGAATATAAGGCACTGTGGGTGGTAAAGAAGCTGAACTTTGATTTGAAGAAAGCAGGAGAAGCGCGAAAAATGCAACTGGTCGAGCTAGAAGAATGGAGGATTAACACATATGAGAACGCGAAGATTTACAAGGAGCACACCAAGTGCTGGCACAACAAACACATATACGGTAAGAACCTCCAAGTCGGGTAGAGGGTCTTGCTATTCAACTCATGATTAAGGCTTTTCAATGGAAAATTAAAATAGCGCTGGTCTGGACCCTTCATCATTAAAGAAATATTCCAACATGGTGCAGTAGAGCTAATCATTGAGGTTGGAAACCGTACATTTAAGGTTAATGGACAAAGGCATATTGCAGGGGTGATTTTTAGCCAGAAAACACCTCTGTGGATCTAAAAAACCCGGAATAGAGAAAAACGGAGTGGCCCCTGCGCTGGTAAGCAACACATCTGGGGCACAAGTCTTCTAGAGTATCCTTTGTTTGGTTTTTGAATTCTCATTTCTTCAACATCTTAATCATCATTTATCTATCTACATTTTACTTATTTGCTATTCTCTAAAAAAAAATGAGAATTACGGGAAAAGAATTTTATTTTGTTTAAAATTATTTGACCCTCTCACTGTTTTTTTTCCAACAATCGAGGCACAGGATTGCGGAGGTGTTACACGAAGAAGCAACGTATCTCACTCCATCACCGTAATCCAAAGAAGAGAGATCGCCGCAAAGAAGGATGCATCAATATACAATGCGGGCAACAACAAAAATTTGGGGGTTGTATTCTTCCTTCACTTTATTTCAAATTTTGTACTATCGCATCGCATCTTGGTCTTAAAATTTTTATCATCGCATCCTCTTTAATTATCGCAATAATTTAATATTGATAAATTTAGTAAGTCGTCGCATGCTATTTCTTTACCAAGTATGATTTCAATGATAAAAAACATGCTTCTATTTCTTTCGTATATAATAGAGTCAACTTAACTTTAAGATAGTCACCTCACGAAATATTTCTAGAAGTTAGGGGTTTGTTAGCTTTCTTTCAAACCCTTTTTACGCAACTTTCTAAGAACATTGCATGACTTATCTTAATCCTTTGGCAATAAGGACATTGCCGCATTTTAAATTTGAGGGTGAGGTATTTATTTTCGACCTTGCTATTTTGAAAAAAAAAACAAAATAAAATAAAATAAAATTGAAAATAACAACTCTACTGTCAACGCAATGGGAAACCCATGTTGATAAGAGTTAAGTTGTGAAGGGCACTTACCCGTAGTTGGATGTCCACATGACACACGTGGGGGCAAGCCAAAATGAAAGTAAGTCACCAAGATCAACGAATAAATAAATGACCGCAACTCCGCTGCCAAATAAGTATGAGTTCAGTCTGAGGAAGAGCGCATTGCTCGTAGTTGGATGTCCGCATGACACACGTGGGGGCAGGCCAAAACGAAGGCAAGGCACTTGGATCAGCGCAAGGTCAGAAAAAAAAATAATGTCAAGAGATATGCAAGGATTAAATCAGTTGACGCCCCGGTGGAAAAGTTTTCTTTTTGAAATATATCATGCGATGTCCCGAAATTTAGTAAAGTCCTTTTGAAGGATAAGCTTGCAGTCCCTGAGTCCTAAAATATTTTAAGAAGAGACTTGAACAAGACTTAAGGAAACTTTGGTATATAGGATTTGAACGAAGTATCCTTGAGAAATCTAGGAAAAGAACATTGCGATCGACTTGCTAAAGGAAATCTTTAGCTTATGCTTTCTTTCAAACTCTCTTTACGCAGCTTCCTAAAAACATCGCATGACTTATCTCAATCTTTTGGAGGATATTGCCGCATTTTAAATTTGGGGTGAGGTATTTATTTTCGACCTTGCTATTTTGAAAAAATAAATAAATAAATTTTGAAAATAACAACTCCACTGTCAACACAATGGGAAACCCATGTTGATAAGAGTTCAGTTGTGAAGGGCACTTACCCGTAGTTGGATGTCCGCATGACACACGTGGGGGTAGGCCAAAACGAAAGTAAGTCACCAGGATCAACGTATAAATAAATGACCGCAACTCCGCTGCCAAATAAGTATGAGTTCAGTCTAAGGAATAGCGCATTGCTCGTAGTTAGATGTCTGAATGACACACGTGAGGGCAAGCCAAAATGAAAGCAAGGCACTTGGATCAGCGCAAGGTCAGAAAAAAAAATAATGTCAAGAGATATGCAAGGATTAAATCAGTTGACGCGCCGGTGGAAAAGTTTTCTTTTTGAAATATATCATGTGATGTCCCGAAATTTAGTAAAGTCCTTTTGAAGGATAAGCTTGCAGTCCTTGGGTCCTAGAAATATTTTAAGAAGAGACTTGAACAAGACTTAAGAAAACTTTGGTATATAGGATTTGAACGAAGTATCCTTGAGAAATCTAGGAAAAGAACATTGTGGTTGACTTGCTAAAGGAAATCTTTAGCTTATACTTGTGGACAAGCATTATTTAAATTTGGGGGTGTGATAACGGGCAGAAATGCACATTATCATAGTATTAAGTTTTTAAACAATGTTGGCTTGCATTGATAAAACATGTTAAATTGTGTAAAAGAAGTATCAAATTCATAATATTGTGGTCGCATGCATTCATTGCATAGGAACAGTTGATTTTTGTATTTTTATGCAGAATATGCGTTGACGCAAGGTGAAAATTGCGATCTTAGGAAATCATTGGTTGAGCGCAGCATTACCGCAAGGCTTTGCGGTGATCGTGTTCGCAAACATTTGCTCAAGAAGGATTGCCACAACTTGATCAGCGTAACATGGTGGGCGCATCTGGGTGAAAGACATAATTAATCACGATGGGATAGAAAGCTAATGACAGTCGAATCTGAATTAAGTTGACAGACACTAACGATAACAAATACATTCAGCTTTTCGGTGAAAAATATTCGACACATCAGTCAGGGAATTAAATTCGTCCCATCTATGAAAGCATGAGAGACAAGCCGCCTTTCACCCAAAGCTCTATAAATACCAAAGGCATCCTTCAAAAAAAGGGTTCACGAGTTTACAAGTTCTGTTTATAGTTTAGCCTTCGCTTAGATTTTCTTTTACTTTAAAGAGGATGCGAGAGAAAGAGGTGGTGCCGACAGATCGTTCCGGTAAGCTTGGGAGAGCATCGGAAGCTTCAAGATCAGTGAGAGGGCCGACTACTACAGAAGCAGGAATATCTTTTGAACCGAATAGAGATTAATAATGTAAAAGCCTCGGTCAGCAAGGAATTGCTACCAGGTTCTCTATACCTTCATCTTCCATTGTTATTTTATACTCAAACTCATTTATCAAAATGGAATTTACTTCTTTATATTTTTTCACTCTCTGTTATTTACGCATGAGTAGTTAAATCTGTTGAATGGGTTGAGAAACATTTAGCTAGCACAATTGGGAATCTTCATTTTATGCGATTATCTTGTATTATGTATGCTTCATTCATCCATTAGAGATACTCAGGAAGGTAGTCTAAGGACAGGATCTAGACTTGGAAAGGTTAGGTCAGAATCTAGGCTCGGGAGAGTCAGATTAGAACGCATAATCAAGAGATAGAAGCTTAGGAATAAGTATTGTTTGTTATCAACGCATCGCATGTATCCTAGAGATAGGATACGATTATATGCGGTCACCTTGCCTTTATGAATTTTGCATCATCGCATAAGAAAAGTGTAGAGACTTAAAAATAAGCTCTATGGACACTTTTGCATTCAACACATGCGTCCCAGAATTAGAAGTATCGCATTTGCATTGGAAAATGACTTGCTGTGCATGGTTGTAGCATGATCGCATAGTTTGACGTATTCTCAAGTAACGGTAGCTAAAAACTCTCTCAACCCGTTCATCCGCATACTTAGTGCATCTATCGTACAATCAGACTTTTCTTAAATCTGCTGCATTTGTTTATTTTTCATTATCGCAAACAACCACCTCAACAACTATTGATTTATTTGGTTACCACAAAGTTTTCCTAAAAATTACCAACGCAACCTGTTTTCCCAAGTCCCTGAGTTCGACCTGAACTTACCAGGAAACTCAGTGGGTTTACACTTGGATTCCACTGAGAAAACTTGAGTGCTCAATGCATTTTTCACTATCGCATTTCCTCCATCAGTCCACATCATAAAATAACGCATCACAATGCAGCAAGGACGGAGTTGAAATGTTGTGAAACAGTTTCACCAGACCATGCAAGTTGTCTTCAAACTACTCGATTCTTAACGTCGGGAGCCAATATGTGGAGGAACATTGTCATCATATTTTCGACATCAACACATTGAGTAGGCGTCAGTCAAACAGTCATCCTAAGCATGTTACAAAGGATGGTAAATGTCTGTCTATCCATTTGTGTGCTCTCGCGACAACATAAGTCATTCTCATAAATAAGTCGGAAGAAGTTCAGTTGCCCTAATAAACGATGAATGGTTCTCTATTCTACGATGATCATTTAGAAAAAAGGATACAACTACCAATAGTTTTCGCTGAGAGGTGGTAATGATTTGTATGATGGTAAATAGTTCTTCGTTTTTCGTATTCAAAGATAGGAATTATGTTGAAATTGTTCCTGAAACTGTGAGAGCTAATATTGATTAAAATTTTGAAGGTACATCAAGAGCTAATACTAATTCCTATATACATAACGACCATTCTAACTATAAACCAAAGTATCGGTGGTTTTGTATTATTTTATTGTCCTACAAATTCCTCACTTGTTGGAATGATCCAAAATGCAAATGCTTGTTCCCGATAAGTATCAGCTCAGAGGTTTATATAGGCCCTCCGCATCTAATCTCCCTATAACTATTTCTAGGTGGAATCTTATAATAATTGAAAAATACCATTTCTAGGTGAATGCTTATAATAAGGAAAATTCTGATTTATAAAAGCTCAATAACCTATTATATTATTTAACAAATTTAATCAAAACTAAATTTGAACAACTAAATTGAAGATTTTCTTGAAAGTACAAAATTTAAAAATGGACAGTTTTTGAAGTGTATGGATCAAAATTCTACTTTAACCCAAAAAATAATAATAATAGGTAGAAAAGTTGATCGTTGCATGTCAATTATGCACTTGGAAGTGGCTAATGAATGAAAACATCATAACTTCTTAAAAAAAATCCTTTTACTTATTATTATGGAAATGTTCTGAAATTTGAAGGGGTGAATTATGCACTTATTATTATGGAAATTGCCAAACTTAGAAAATTTTATGAATGTGAATATATAAATCTCCAAATTTCCATTTCAATTTGTTTAAAAAAAACATGTCTTCAAACCTACAATTAGGTGTGGTGCTTTTATGATTCAATTTTATTTTTAAAAACAGAAATAACTATTTATCAATAAAAACAAAAACCTACAATTTACTTTCAAATCTATAATTATCTACAATTAACTATTGCCCAAATTGCCAAAATGCCCAAAAACAGAAAATTTTATGAAGATCATTGTATAACATAAGTAAAACTTTTGAGCTTAACATAACCGAAATAAAACAGTATGCATACAAAATGCCCAACAAATTATCAAATTCCAAACATACAATTATCAACGATATATAGTTCTCATCGACGAAAAAATAAATGTTCGAAACAAACAACAACAAAGAGTTACAATAAGTAAAATGTCGAAAACATGTGTAAATAATCTAAAAAAAAAAAACTACCAAGGGAGTGGAGTGCAAAAATTGGTGTATAACGTAACACAGACCTCAAACTAATGGAAGGTCGAATTAGTTTGGGTTGTACAACAAGAACAATGAAACAAGTCGGTAAAAAAAATGGATGAATTACATAATAAAGGAACTTGTTTAAGAAAGAAAGATCATACCTTTGTTTACTCGTATGTTATCTATGAGTGGAGAATCAAGGGGTTACAAGATCAAATTTGAAATTAAAGCTGAAACAAAAAATGATGGACACGTTAGTATAATAAACCATAATAATTAAGAGGATAGAACTTTCCATACCTTAACCCCTTCAATAGGTGAAAGAATACAATGACACCTTACCACTCATCAAACAAACAAAAGCTAGAAATGGAAAAGAAAAAATAGAAAGAAAAGTATGGTTAATGGAAAGAACTCACCAAATTGGAAAAAAACCTTGGAGGTGGAGGATTGTCTAATTATTGAAGGTGGATGAGGAGGAGGTTATATACGAAAGAGAAGAGGAGGTGGATGGTTCAACATTTACTTGAAGCTACAAGAAGTTGGAATAAATTAAATATAGCTTTGATAGACCTCAGATTTTACTTTTACAAATCATAAATAAATGAACTCAATCCATTTTATGAAGTGGTTGAGTCATTAATGTATATGTAAAAAAAAAAAAAGAAGTGGAGTTCAATAAGCAAACAAAAAAACATTAAATAGAAGTAAGTGGAGTTCAATCACAAACAAAAACATTAAATAGAAGTGGGACTATTAAATAAACAAAGTAAAATCATGAGGAGTTAAACAAGTAGAACTTCAACATTCCATTAGAATTGGACGAAAACATAACTAAAATCATGATGTAGTTCAGTAACCAATAAAATAAGTAAAATAAAATCATGAGGAGTTAAACACAACAAATAGAAGTTAAATATTCCATTGGAATTAGACGAAAATAGAAGTAATATCATGTTGTAGTTCAGCAAACAAAATCAATAAATAAAAATAGATAGGGCCATTGCAATATTGAAAAGTATACACATAATTGAATATTGCATGAGTTAGAACACCTAAACACAATAGATAATTGAACATTGCATGAGTTGGAACACATAATTAAACATAGTAGAAAGTTTAATGAAACACAACAGATGGTTCGATCGTACTCAACAGAGGGTTCAAACACAACAATGAGTCGAAACACATAATTAAACATAATAGAGACTTCAAACCTAGCAGGAAAAAAAAAAACTATGAACTTATACAAATTGGAATTATATGAATGAAATTGATTTTTTTTAAAAAAAAAAAAAAGTAGCAATTTTAGAACATAAAAAATGAAATATATCAGAGAATAAATTTTATGAAGAAATAATCAGATGGAATAACTCATCATCGACCTCTTAGAATTTAGAAAATAAACCTAAGATGGATGGTATTCTCCCCCACCGAGCTTCACTATCTTCAAACAGCCCATTGCCATGCATTCAATGATTGACAACCCAAAAGAGAACCAACAACTGAAATCTAAATATAGAATAGGTTACAAGTGAAAGGAGGACCATCGAAGCGATAAGGTGTTAGCTCAGGTTTTCATTGAAGCGACAATGGGGGAAGGGGACTAATATGAAAATCAACAAATCAGTCGAGAAACTATGAAAAAAAATCGAGGGATTTGCATGCAGTGAAGGAATAAAAAACACGTGAGGGAAGATTTGAGGGTTTGAGATGAGAGATTTGAGGGGTTTCAGATTTGAGGGTTTGTGATGAAAGATCTGAAAAGGGTTTGACATTAGGGTTTCAAATATGAGGGTTTGAGATGAGAGATTTGAAGGATGAGAAATGTGTGAGGGAAGGGAAGAGAAGAGATCTAAGAAATGGGAATCGTGTGAGAGAAAGGGGATAGTAGAGATCTGAGGGATGAGATCTCAGAAATGGGAATCGAGTGAAGGAAAGGAGAGAACGAAAAAGGGATGAGATATGAGGGATGAGAAATGGGAAAGGAAAAAGGGAGAGAAAAGATATGAGGAATGAGATTTGAGAAATGGAATCACGTGAGAGAAAGAGGAAGATAGAGATATGTGTGAGGGAAATGGGAGAGCGGATAGACATAGAGATATTCAATTTTCCCACGGGGACGAGGCTCCGTGGGGCCACTCCAAACGGGGTGGGGAATGGGGAAAATTTTTTTATGAGTTAAACTGGGACGGGGATGGGGAATGCATTCCTCGTCCCCGCCCCTGGCCCAGTCCCCGCATCGTTTCCCGTCCCGGCCCCGATTAGTTTTTACATATTTATTTAGTATAGTTATCTAATGTTATGTTATTATTATTATTATATAAATGTTACATTTAAATTTCAAATTTGATTATTTTTTGGGAAAGATAATGAATATGTTTAAATTTAGATTATATATATAAATAATTTGATTTATATTTATTTGTTTTTACTAAAAAAATTAATTAACTTTTTTAGGCCAAAACTTGAGTAATTTATCTTTAAATTCAAATTGTCATATAAAACTAACATAATAAACAATTTAGTGATAAAGTTAATTATTTAATTAAAATTTGCTCACATTAGTGATTTAAATTAATTGACTTGGAGAATCCCCACCCCGATCCCCGTGGGGAATTTCACGGGATGGGGAATGGCATCCCCGATCCCTCCCCCACCCCGTGGACATCTTTAGAGAGATGTGTGAGGGAAAGGGGAGAGATACGAAACACCCCCTCCAAATTGAAATTGGACTGGACAATTGAAATGGGTGACATACAAAAACGGACTCCCAAACACTCAGATGATATTGGATCTCATCTCATCTCAACTCATATTGGGCTCTCAAAGAGCCCCTTAGAATTACTCTTTCACTCTCAAGACAATCACTCACTTTTCTGCACTAGCTCTCTAGCTTTGCTTGGCTCATATATGGGGTCATCTCCTATATATAGACATGAGATCCTTGAGCTCAATGAATAGGATTTTTCTAGACCTTTCTTAAACCTAACTAATTCTAAATAATTCTATGAGATTATCCTTATTTAAAGGAATTGAGAATTCCTTGGAGTCTAAAGAAATCCTAGGATATTTCTAGATCTTTTCTTTGAGTTATATATTTACATATTTCAACCTAGTTTTAGAAAAAATTATTATACATACTTCAATAGAAGTTTTTAGAATAATTAGTGTTGCTTTCTATTTTAACATTTCTTTTACAACAAATGGAGAGCAGAGATTCGAACATCAAATTTACTTTGTGTCTCAATTTTTTTTTTTAATTTTATGTAAAATGCCCAAAATCCCTCCAAAGACCCAATTTTGATTAGCATCTTACATTTCTTTCAATTTTCTTTTGTTTTTTAAACCTTAATTCGACCTTTCTTCTAACTGGGGAGCATTTAATTTTTTTTTTTTTAATTAATGTCAATCTTTCCTTTTTTTAATTTTTTTAAAATTTTTTTACACGTGTGGAGTCATCTCTTTTTGTAACATGTTCAAATTTTACTTATTTATATAATTTTTTTTATATATAAATAAAAATGAAAAAAAAGAGAGAGTATTTTTAGTTAGACATTATAAAAAGAAAAAATGAAAGATAAAAAAAAATGAAAGATGCCTATCAGCATTGAAATAGAAATAAAAGTAATGCACAATAGAGAGAGAGAAAATATAATAAAATTAGAGAGACAAAAGCTAGAAAAAAAAAAAGAATTTTTATATATATAAATCAAAGAGGGAGGAAACTAATTTTAGAATAAAAAAACAAGATTCTGAAAAATTTTTCTTTTTTTAAAAAGCTATTCTTTTATTTATTAAAACTTATCCACAATCTTAAAAATATATTCAATAGAAAACAAAAAAATAGAATGGGTTATCAAACCTCCCTTTTTCAAATTTAAAAAAAAAAAAGAAAAAAGAAAAGAAAAGAAAGAAAAGAAAGAAAGAAAGAAAGATGGAAAGTAGAGCTACCTCTAAATATGTAAATTATTCTTTTTGTTCATATATAAGTTAGTGAAGTTATTGATTAAAAACAACAAATGATATGAAAACTATATTTTGAAAACCTTAGATTATCCATGTCATTAATTTTCTCTTTTTTTATTGGAGTGATTTTCCTTTAAATTTATTCAAATACAAAATATGATAACTTTTGCGTAATATTTTTAATATACTAAAATTTATTCAAATTAACTATGTCCAATATCTTATATTATATTTTTTATTTTCTCCTCGTTCCCTCCTCATTTTTTATTCAATTGAGGATTCTCGGTCTTTTTTAGAATGGGTTTCACAAGGTAAATGAACATCTCTACACTTGGGTTTTAGTCCTTCTTCATTCTAGGTTTTTTGCTTCAACGTTTATGCATTTCACTAGGTCCAATTCTATCCATCTCATATTTTAATAAAAACAATAAATATAAATAGTTTAAATAGCTATTATAATGGTATTGAGTAAGAAGCAAGGACTTGATTGATAACGTTTTTTTCTAGATTTTGAGAAACACAAGCATTCAGTAGCTATATTACTATTTTTGTTTTTCATTTTTCATAATCATTGCCAAGATTAGGCCGAACTTTTGGGGCAAAACAAGAGCATGTTTGTTGGTTTCTTGATTCCGTTTCAATATTTTTCAAATCATATAAATAAAAATATGTATTTATCATTTCTTTTACTTTTAAAATGCACATCATAAATAGCTAAAAATAAATATAACATAAAAAAAATTTATATTTAATTTTAAAAACTTATCCGAGGTATTTATATTTCATTTAAATTAAATTTCAAAGAATAAGAAACCATATATAGTTATCAAACATGTTTTCTAAAAAATTCATAAATAAATAATATGAAACCATAAACAATTATCAAACACAAATCTATTT
This sequence comes from Benincasa hispida, assembly GCF_009727055.1. Taxonomy (NCBI): domain Eukaryota; kingdom Viridiplantae; phylum Streptophyta; class Magnoliopsida; order Cucurbitales; family Cucurbitaceae; genus Benincasa; species Benincasa hispida. The sequence continues at coordinate 36,083,549 of NC_052352.1, forward strand.
TACTTTATTGAAACAGGAGAAAGCAAAAATTAAATGAAAAAAAACATGACCAAATAAAACCAAAAATAAGAACACTATCCAACGAGTCAAACACATTCAAATACTTTACTCAAATATTTTTGTAGAAAAATATCTCCCTAAAATTTTTATTTCTATTATATATACTTCCTAAAAAAAGAAATTATTTTAAAAGATAAAACTGTTAAAAATATTTACAAGGTATAACATAATTTTTAGAACTATATATGGTTCTAAAAATTTATTATTTCAAAACATTGATAGTTCTAAAATTTTACTATATTTTGTAAATATTTTGGTTTTTCTTTATATATAAAAACAACCCTTCTAAAAACTAAAAAAATGTAATAAGAGATGCATGATATTTTAGAAATAACTTTAATTTATTATTCTTCATGGAATATATATTTTTTGTTATGGAAAGAAACGTTCTTTTTTTAGTACATTGAAAGAACATTCTAGTCACATTTTTTCTTTTCCATAACATTTATTTCTCTATTCGGATTTTTTTTTTGAAATGATATTTTTTTAATTAATAATGACAAAAATATGACTGAAAAAAATATTCCCAAAAATAGGTGTTTTGGGAAAGTATCGACAAAATTAGGGTAGTGGAATCGTGTACCGGGTACATGATTTCCATGTGGCATACTCGTGTACCAGATACACGAGTATCATTTAATCCAGTCAATTGACCACGTCAGCTAACTGGTTGACCGGTCAAGCGAACTCGTGTACCGGCTTATAATTTTTTTTTTTTTAAGTTAATTGTTAAACTTAACTTAATTCCTTCGTTATTGCTTATAATTGTTTTTTTTTTTAATTATTAAACTTAATTATATATTTAATCTACAATGAAAACATCTTGCACTCATATTAAAAAAAAATACTATGATATTAAATAATATTTACAATTAGTTTTTTAATTTACAATTTGAAAATAATACAATGTGGGATTTAAAAACGACCCCCTGGCCCTTACTCCTCATGGGGTTGTCTTCGTATCCCTCTAAATTAGGTTCACCCCGTTGACGTTGTCGTCTACAACAAATACGTCTTCGATCGATGTCAGCAACATTGAGTCGTCTTATTTGTTGAATAATACTTTTTACGTTGACCAATGTTTGCTGACACATTGAACCTAATTCTGGTAAGTTGTTCTGCACTAAATATTGTTAAACATCTTGCAGCGTAATCGTACATTCCCCACAGGGCAGGTGAAATGTGTGGGTCTCGTCTCCAGCGCTCAACTAGAGCAGTAATTAGGTGCCAATCAAGCTGGATGAAACTAATCTGTGCAACCCCAAGAAAACCCGCCTCCTGAACATATGGAATAATACGGTGATCAAATAGGATAGTACGTTGTGCAGTCGCCTCCCTCCTCCGACAATTCAACACTATAGTGGAAGAACTATCCCATACTGTCTGTGAACGATGCGTGTTTTGTTGGTACAATTGTACAGGATTAGAAAGACCATGCTCCATTACCTAAAAAGTTCAAATTATATTACATAATAGAATCGATAATTATGATACATAAAAAGTACATAAAAAAATACAATTATATAAAATAAGTTTATTACATAAATTCATCACATAAATTCATTATAAATACATAAAGAATACAAATACATGAAATATACAATTACATGAAAATTATAAATACATAAAGAATACACGTTGAATTTGTATTAAACTACAGTTATCTACTCCTACATTCACCACTACTGTCATTTCCAAATAATTCATCAACTTTAACGTCAATGTCACCATCTCCATCATTTCCAGGTTCAAGAATTACTAAATTTTCAGGACGCATCGACATATTTATTATGTTTTTTTCAATTGTTATAGTTGACAAAAAAAATATGTTAATATGTCAACCCAACAAACTCTAATTTCTAAGTTTTCTAAGTTTAAATCAATCATGTATAAACTATACACATAAGATTTCTAAGTTTAAATCAATCCAAACAAATAAAAAAATGTAAGATCAGCCCAAAAATATACATAAACTAAATCATACATAAACTATACATAAACTATAAATAAACTAAATCATACATAAACTAAATCGATAAACTAAATCATACATAAACTATACACAAACTATATATAAACTAAATAATACATAAACTATACATAAACTATATAATAAACTATACATAAACTATACATAAACTATATAATAAACTATACATAAACTAGACATAAACTATATAATAAACTATACATAAACTATACACTAAATCATACATAAATTATACATAAAATATACATAAACTATACATAAACTAAGTTTAAAATAAACTCAGCCCAAAAACATGCAAACACATACATATAAATACAGATCAACCAACTAGAGAAAGAAATATACCACAAAAACGAGCAAAAATCGGCAGCCAAAAAGGTATGAAAATCAAGCAACACGACCGCTACAGTGGAGGATCGGTGAGGATCAAATGGAGGACTGAAAATCGAGCAAAATCGAAATTTTAGAAGATTTCGGTGAAATAGAGGCCTTGGTGAGAAAAATCAACGAGATTTTGGTTAGTAGAAGTAAGGAATCAGTGGTCTCAGTGAGGAAATCGATTATAAGCGGCAGTGAGGAAGAAGAATGGGCGTTTCGGTGAGGAAGAAGTAGGGTTCGGGCGGAGGTTTTAATGCTTGGAAGTCGTGTACCCGATACACGATTCCCTCAGTCAAACCTGCATAACTGTCACGCTAGACTGGGCGTGCCAGGTGGTCAGGTACTCGTGTACCCGGTACACGATTTAGGCCTTATCGTGTACCCGATACACGATGAAGGTGTAATCGTATACTTGGTACACGATTTAAACACCTATTTTTGGGAATACTTTCCCTCAACCCTATTTTTGTCATTATTTATTAAAAAAACATTATTAAAAAAAATTCCTCTATTCGTAACTAATATCTTGATTTTTCACTATGTTTCTCTCTGTTTCTTTACTTTCTCTCTAAAAAATATCTTTTTGTTTCTTATTTTTTAAAAAATAATTTTATCATCCTAATATTTTATTTTCTCAAAATGAGTATAACTCTACTAACATTTGTATTATCAATTTTGAAATTAGAAATTTAATACCCTCATACTATAATATTTATTTATTTATTTTCCATCAATAATTTATCTCTTTATAACTTTTTAGAAATAAAAAAAATAAAAAACATATTTACAACATTTTCGGAGTGATTTTAAAATCGTTAGAATCATATTTGTCATATACAAAATCACTTCGAAACACGCTTTTAAGCACACAATTAATTTTATAATATTAAACTTTACACTTTTAAATGTAATTCATATCATTAAAATTATTTTAAATGATTAAAATCATGGTTTAGAAAATTTTAAAAATGATAAAAGTGATCTTAACTATTTCAGAATCACTCCTAAATATGTTGTTAATTTGAATTTTTTATCATAAGGAAAACACACACATATATATTTTTTCTTAAAAGAAAAAATCAAAAGTAAAAATCCAGCACGATTATTAAATAGCACCTATAAGATCATTTTCCATATGGTTAATAGATACAACCTACTCTCATCAAGTTTCATCCTCATTTTCAAACTCACAACCGACCCAAAATCTGTATTCATTGCTTGCTCTCTTGTGAGAATAACATTAAATTAAATTATAAGTTTCACTCCATGATTTAGAGAAAATTATAACTTAGCCCCTGTGGTTTTAAAGTTAAAATTTAATCGTTTGTTGTAGTCTATAAATAGTTTCCATCATTTGATAAAATTCTTATAAATAGTCCCTATCTATTGTGAAAACTATTTATGAAGATTTTATCAATCCAAAGAAACTAAATTATCATTATAAATTATAAGTATTAAATTTCAACTTTCTTCAAATTATTCGGATCAAATTTATAATTTAACCTTAAAAATTCTCGAAAGATTTCATTTCTGTCTTTTTAAGTCAGCAACCCATCCTTTTCCAAGACCACTCATTCACTCTTCTTGTATGTGGAAATTTTCAAAGTTCTCATTAAAATCTACCAACTGCCACATTTTCCACTTTTTTTATTCCCTTTTTTGCTCTGCAAAATGTACAAGAGAATGAAAAAACACATCTTATTAGTTATTATAGATGCATGTCATGTTTTAATGATAAAAATAAATTATAGTTCACATTTTGACTATGTTGTCATATACTATATATATTTGGAGGCACAGTAACTTTCATGTTTATGGTACGACATTTTTAAATTTTGGGAAAGATCAAATTTTTCAAAAGAATAATAAAATTTGGGATAGAATAGTAAGCTTAGATATATGAATTGTAGTGTTAATTATGCCTGAGATTTCACCGAGAAAACTCAAATATATAGAATTTCAGTATTATTTCGCCCGAGATTAGCACCAACATGCACATAATCTCGATGTATAATCTAACGAAATGTACGGAGAAAGCCTCAAACAATCGATAAATTGGAAAATTTTGATTTTTTAACTAAAATCTCGTGGTCGATCTCGTCCGAGATGGACCGAGAAAATATTTTTACAAGTTTTCAAAAAATATTATAGTTTTATAAAATAAAAACTTAAACGTACTATTTCTAACAATTTTTCATATTTTTATGATCAATTAACCCCTTCTGAATGAATCTGATAGGAAATCAATCAATTAGAACCAATAATAATAATCAAGCATTTTAGCGTGAAAAAACTTCCTCAAGACAAGGAGTAATCACGTTAAAATTTCACGTATCATGTGCCATGTACTTGATTATTAGTATCGTTTCTAGTTGATTAGTTATTTATTAGACTCGCATGGAAGGAGATAATTGATTCTAAAATTATAGTGTTCCTACAAAATCGTATTAGAGCTTCTTTTGTGAAAAAAAACTTAAATATACGAAGCATTTACGTATAAAATATCTTCTGTATTTTTTTTTCAAACTTGATAACATTTAATTTAGAGGTAACTTCCGTCAAGTAGATTCACGTAGGATCCAAGATCTATTTTCTTGAGTTGTATTTTTGGAGTCTCTTGAACGAATTTGTCTATATTCTTCGTCTTGTTAGTTGTTAAGGTTGTGTTTTGTTTGCGTCTTACCTCATTACGACATATCCTTCTCTTAGAAAACACAACTACACATATATATTAGAGACTTTTTTATAAATAGAAAAAATCAAAAAATATTAGTAAAAAGTGCTTTGTACTTTTAAAATTTTTGCTATAAAACCTAAATATATTTTTTTTAATATTTAGAAAGGCCCCTGTATATCGGTGTCTATATAATTTTGTTTAATTCTTTTAAAAAGAATGTTACAATTTTGGAAATTGTCCTACAATACAATAAATATTTAGGCTATTGTTCCTGATCATTTAGACCGGTGTTATATAAATAGAAAAGAAAACCAAACAAAAAAATATATCGTGGATTGAATTTTGACCATTGAAATGTGTAAAACTCACCTAAAAGAGGAAAGACTTTATAGTTACTTTGCATACCATAATAACATTTAGGGGAGAATATGTTATTAGTACTTGGACTTTGAGTCTAGTTTCAATTTGGTGTCATTCGATTTCAAAATATTATACTTTTAGTTCTTAAATTTTGTGAATTTCAATTTAGTCTCTAAATTTGAAAATATTACAATTTTATCTTTGATGTTTGAGTTTTGTTTCAATTTGATATCTAGTTTTTAAGATTTATATTTTCTGATCTCAATTTTTCTTCAAACACTCTCTTTCCATCTTTTGTATTAATGTCTATTAATTAATTTAAAAGAACTAAAAGAATTATAATAGATCAAGTTTCACTATTTTTAATTACTATTAAAATTTCACATCATAATCATTTTAAATTAATTTATCGACATTAACATTAAAGATCAAGTGTGATCATTTAGTAAAAAATCGATGTTAAAAGTATTAAATTTAAAAACCTAAAGAATAAATTGAAACAGAACTCAAATATCAATAGTAAAATTGTACCATTTTAAAACTTAGTACTAAATTGAATTAAATTCAAAATCTAAAGATTGAAAATATAATATTTTTAAATCTAAGGGTCAAACGAAAACCAAACCCAGAATTTAATGTCCAAATATATATATATTTTTTCCCAAACATTTAACACATTCTCTCTCTCAATGAATGAATCATCCCTAATCCTAATACTGCTTAAATTCAAATCACTAGTTATAGGAGGACACTGTTTTTTTTAAAGTTCAAACCAAAACAATAATTATGAGTCTAAACTTTTTGTGAATGTGAATTTAAATAGGTTTTGCCTAACATAAAGTTTTAATAATTAGTGAGTTTACTCTGATAATAGGATTGTTGAGAGATTTAACGTGTGGCAAATTTATTAGCTGAAATTATTGAACAATCATTTCTTTTGTACTATTCTAAATTTTGACGTGGTAAATAAAATGACAACATTTCACTTTATTGTAAATAACAAAACTGGTTCCCCAAGATTTTCTTTACTTTATTATTGGGAGCATAATTTCAACTTTGGCATAGATGGATTAATGTTTTAATTTTTTTTTATATTCATATATTATAATCGAATTGTCCATATAATTTTTTCTTTCTTTGGAAGTAAAAATATTCATATCTCATTTGTAATTTTTTTTTTAAAAAAGTCGGAAGTATAAACATTCATATCTCACATGTAATTTTTTTCTTAGAAGGAAGTACAAGTATTCATATGCGCTTATTCTGGATTAAAAAATATTATACTAGTAAGGAAATAAAAGATCTCCACATTTTCTCGATATAAAATATATAATTAAAAACCTAAAATATTTAATATAAATGGCATGAGATTTTTTTTTCTACGTTATAATCATGGATGCATGAGATTGGGATCCATTGCCAATAATTACTCGCATTACATTTTCCCTTAAATTATTGATGATAATAATTAATCTATGCACCTAATCAAGTTATGGATAACCCTTGAATATAGAGTAACATGTGAAAATGGGTATAGTTCAACTGACATAAAAATATTTTAGTAATCAAGAAGTTCATGATTCATATTTCCTTGTCCCTGTTGTATCATACTCAATTGGGATAAATTTGTACTATCAACTAAGTTAGAGGTTTGATCTCATCACCCTACATGTTATAAAAATAAAATAAAATAAAATAATAATATTGGATATAGCGTATTTTCAACTAAATAATCTAAACATAATTTACTGGCACCAGTTATTTTTTCAAATGATAATGTTTCGATCTCTTATAATTGTTATTGTTAATTTTTTTTTCCAAAATGTACTTTTAGGTAAAAAGTGCTTCAATATAATCTCCAATAAAAAGTTTAAATCCTCGTTTCACCATTTTGTCCATTTTGGAAATTCTACTCTAAAACTTCGTTTCAAGCTCTATTTAGAAAGTAAAAATTGTAATTGATAGCATATACATGTATGTATGTATAAATATATATACACACACACCATACCCACAAAGTCATTATGGTTTCACTACAAGAAAACAGTCTTTTCCTAACTTACAATCGTCACAAAATAGTGGAAAACGCATCAGGAGATCATTAGTCGTCGGAAATTTGATCGAGTTATTATACCCGTCGGGAGACCATCTCATCTCCCGACGCTCATATACATATCGTCGAGAGTTAGTGATAACTCCAAACACCTCGTGTATTGCATCGAGAGTTATCTACTCCTGAGAGTTCCTTGATCTCCTGATGATTTTTTTGTCGTCGGGAGTTTGATTCGAAAACCCAATTTCCTGAAATCAAATTCTCGATGACTTACCAACCATAAGGATGTTGGGTTTTATGTCCTAAAACTCGTAGTTTGTAAAAAGATAAACATTTTCTATAGTCAATAAACTTATTATTGATTTTATAAATTGTATACATAAAAGTCACAAAGATGGATCAAGTTCGAGTAAATAGCAAAAACGATCTATAGTACATGATTAAGGTTTGGTACCTTATTCTGGTAACACTATTAGATGCGGCCTACTCTGTAGCTGTTACAAATTGTTGTAAAGTTACTACAAACGAAGTGATCCAGATTCATTCATGTATTTGACATAAGGAGTGAGGGCGTCCTATGCAATGAGTTTGCATAAGATTGGACCAAGAAATAAGTCACTCTTACTTTATAACGTTGTTTACTGTTTAAGACTGATTATGAACTTTTATTCGAGATTATCCTTAGATTTGCATAGATGAGGGTTGACTCAACAGCGCCGGCTCAATAAGCCTCCCATTTCAGGGGTAAGACCGAATAGATGACTAGGGACATAGGATGCAAGACAGAATTCACGCCTACCTGATTTAGGGATAGGAGAAAGGTTGTTCTCTCAAGTACTGATTCCGGGTCTTGAATAGGGGGCCCCACCCTCTCACTAGGTTGAGAGAGATTTGGTTTTGTGATAGGATCACAAACCAGTTGTTCATTAGAGGATCAGTAGGAACTTAAGAAACAAGACGTAATCTCGGGGTTAAAACAGACATTGACCTAGCCATTGTTACGAACAACCTATGAAGGGTCGACTTACTAATTATGGTTAAATCATGTGGACATAATATATCTACAGTGTAACTATGGGCTTTAGTAGAGTGATTCATTAGTTAACGAATGGGAGTTAATTTGGTGTAATGAGTTTAACCAATTAATCTCGGATAATTGAAACTCATGATCTGTAGGTCTACGAGGTCTCCTAGTTGATTTGAAATGTTCAAATTAGAATTAAAGAAATTAGTAATTATATGGGATACTATAACACGTTTAATTTTAAGAATTAAACGGAATAGAAGAATTAATAAATATTTAAATATGATTTAAATATATGAAGGTGGAGTTGTGTAAAATTAATTTAATATTTGATATTAAATTAGTTAGAATTAATTAAATTGTTTAAATAATTATTTATTAATTTTATTAAAAATTAATTTTGCAAAATTAATAATATTTTCGACTTTTGAAATCAAATTGATTTTTGATATCATTTTGTAAAAATTGAAAAATTTTGAAAAACACAAAATTGGAATTATGGGTTTTCCTAATAACACCTCCAACTAGCTTACACAAAATCCACCTAAGTTTGGCTTCAATAACTCCAAGCATGAGTTGCATCTCATGCAACACTCCAAGCATGAGTTGCATCTCATGCAACCATCTTCTTTGCATGATAGCCTGCAATATATTAAGAAGATTGAAGTGGAATTAAGGCATGCATATATAGAGTTTTTGCTTAACAATTTGTGTTGAAGAAGTTGTTCTTCAAGTGGAGTTTTTTCTCCAAGTTTCTTACATTCAAGCTTATTTTGAGTCCCACAACTCAATCTAAATTTCCAAGAGAATAGTGGGGAAGATCTTGAGGTGGTCTACAACGAAATTTGGAGAAGTTTGCAGTTGAGAATCAAGATTTCAAGAAGTTCTACAAAGGTATGGTTTGAAACCCTCTTGTTTATAGTATGAGCATGCTTTAGTTACTGTCAAAATTAATGAATTAGAGTGCTTATTGATCCTTGTTGCTTCCGCTGCTTGCTGATATACTCCAATAAGAGAGATAGTAGAACTCTCGACACCGTCGTCAGGAAATCAAACTCTTACCCCTTTTTCGTTTTTTATTTTATTTTTTTTTAAAAAAATTGATATGAATAACCTAATAATTAGAACATTATTAAGCAAAACAAATATATGTAACTTAATATTTAGAACATTATTAAGCAAAACAAACATATTTACATAAAGCAAATAAACAAACAAAAGTTGATAGTATTTTTTATTACACGAAAAAAGAGAAAAGTTAGCAAAGATGATCTACAAAACAAATGTCTTGACGAGTACATAGAAGAAAGTTTGATGACATCTCTAACAACATCTCCAACATCTCCAAAACAATAGTTTACCTACAATTACATTAATTAGGGGACATTATTATATATATCAAGATTAAATATAAGAAGAATTATAAGACATAGTGAGTGAACACAAAAAAGGTCATGTCAACAAAGTCCAAAGAGAAACTCATAATCTAAGAGGGAAGTTAACAAGAGTTAAATTGACGTGTCGATTTTCTCCTTGATTTTAAATGGTCTAAGTTATATAGATCTCTCCCATGACCAACAAATGATCTCAAAGTCACCACCTAAAATTAAATCGTCGGGAAAGATATAAATCTTCGACAAAGGTACTTGTTGCTTCCAAGCAAAAGGGTGAGCAAGAAAGAACCTTTAATAACATCAACGACTAGATAGCCAAATCATTCCAAAGAACATGACTACATAAAGAGCTAAATTGAGAGAGGTTCAACAACAGTGGTTCAACTACAGTAACAACAACCAAAGCACAAATAATAAAGTAGATGTAAACTTTCCTCCAAACATACACTCCAGGATAGCCAATGATTCATTATCATAACTACAATAAATGAAATTAAGATTTAAGCATTCATGATTAGTTTTAATAATGGTGAACAACACTCAAAGATTCAAGAACAGATTCAAAATAGAGAGAAGAACAGAGAAAAAAACACAAATGAAACAGATTAAGTAAAAGACGAGTGTTTCATTTGTGTTTGCTTCAAAATTAATATATTTTAAAGTTTGAAAAACGACATGATTCCAAACATAAATGTTTATCAAATAAGAAAAAAATCTTTTAAATTTTAAAAATTTTCACAAAAGGAAATAAAACAAAAAGAATAAATCTACAAGATAAGAAAAGCCATGAGGGACTGCCTTAAAAAAGTGGATCAGCTAACTACTTGAGAGGCCAATCATGTGCGCAAAATTCTCTCATTTTCACAACCAAAAGCCTATTTTTGGCCACTGTCTTCCTCTATAGATTTCCATTTCTCATTGCCACTCTTCAATTAATTCTTTATACTCTTCATCAAATTATCCTAAACAGAATCCATCGAACACAACCATGAAAAGAGAATAAATAAACTCTGATTTCACCATCAAAATCTCTAAATAAACTCTTATTTCACCATCAAAATACCTTAAACACAACCATGAAAGAGAGAGAGATTACACACTGATTGACGGCGACACGACGTTCGACGGCCCAACGTTGATCGACATTTTGAGGGGAGCGACGTTCAAATAGAGGGAAGGGGCAGAAGAAGAAAAGGGGTTTCGGAAATAAAGAAAGCGATTTCAAATATGATTGATTTTCGATATGATATTAGGGTTAATAACTCCCGACGGGTATTATGTAACCGTCGAGAGTTAGTACTAACTCCCAACGCTTACAATTACTCGTCGGGAGATATGCATAATCCTGATGGCTTTATTTAATTGTCCGCGTCGGGAGATGCTTATCTTCAAACTCGATGTCTCATGAAACGTATCTCTCGACGACATAAAATTAGCGTCGGGAGTTATCATATTCAAACTCAATTCCCACGGTTATCTCCCCACGACGAGGAAGAGCCGTTGGGAATTATTAACCCGTCAGGAGGTAGGTCATATTGCACCAAAACTCCCGACGTTGGGTTAGTTTCATCGGGAGTTGTTTATAACTCCCGAAGATTGTTGTACGACCTTCAAAGATATTATATCTTCCGATAATCATACTTCCGACGGTGGTTTTTAGTGTCGGGAGATCGTCTTTTTCATGTAGTATTTTTTAGATTTGTGTATATAGCAAAAGAGAAAAGAAAAGAAAAGAAAAAAAAAAAAAAAAAACCTAAGTTTCGTTATTCTATTATTTTAATTTTATCTTTGATGGTGTATCAATCAAAGTGCTAGTATATTTGATATACTTTATATTTTGTATGTTTATCAATTAATATACTTAACTTAATAGTTCTACAACTGATCTACCAAGTTATATATTGTCCACATACTAAATGTATACATCAACATGTGTTCATGCATTTATTGTTATTCATGGACTTAATTTAAATTATTTATTTCTTTCAAAATATTATTTTGGTAGTATATTGCCATTAATTATGATTAGAAGATTACATAAGTTAGAATAATGTATTAGCCACAATTATTAAACATAATTGGGAAGACTCCGTTATGATCATAGACGGTAATATTTTGCTATCATTTATAAATATTTTGATTCATTTTCTTATATTTGAAAAAGAAAATCCTTTTAATAATAGATTTTGCTATTTTCTTTTTGTTAATTTTGTTTTTGATCTTTATTATTATCATCATCATCATCATCATCATTATTATTATTATTATTATTATTATTATTTATTGTTCTTTTATAGTTTGGTTTCATTGGTATGCTTATCCGTTTGGTTACTTCTTATATTGTTAGATTATTTATGTTATTATTCATTTTTGTTCGATTGTGGTGAACTATAATATAGTCTTCTCACTTATTTTAATTTCTATATTTTAGTATTTTAAAAAAATAGAGAAAATAAAATCCCTAATATATGATTCACTATCGTCTTTTTTATTCTTTATCCTAATGTTGTCTTTTCTATCTTCTTCGACTTTTTCATGATCTCAGCTTCTCCTTTGTCAACACAGTCGTTCGTGTAGAGTCCTTTAACTCCGATATATGTAAATGTCAAATCTCAAGAGACCATACCAGATAAATATGTAACACTCTTTTTATAGATATGTGAGCTCTTTTAATTATATTTAAAAGAGAGTTTTGTCTTCTTTGTGGAAGGTTGGGAATTTTGCATTCTCCATTGAAGTAATTTAGAGTTTTACTTTCTTCGTGGAATTTAATTCATAATATATGTGCCTTCATTAAACCACGTTTTATTATCGACACTTTATCCAAGGTGATCTTCAATTACTTCTTTTTGGGAGATTTTATGTCATTTGTTCTTCTTCTTAATTAACTCTATGAGATATTGGTTAATTCAATTGAGAGAATTTCAACGGTTGCATTAATAGTGAAGTGTAGTATGTAATACAATAATGTATGTACATTGATATATTAATATAAAGTACATGAATGATAAATATATGAATGGTATATGATATCAATAATATATAATGAAGTATATCAATAATATATAAGTAACATATTAATATTTTTATATAATAATTTATCAATAATATATCAATACACGTTCAAAATGCAATTTCAAATATAAAATATTAGAGCATTAGTAGTATATCAGCACTCATTCAATTTTTATTTTAAATATAACATCGTTGTGTCAATATTTTATTATATCAATAATGTATCTATGTCATTGTTATATTCAATATAAAACATATCAATGATATATTAATAGATAAATTGTATCAGTAATATATCAATGGTATATTGGTGTTGTGTGTACTCGTTGTATGATAATTTTATAAATAAGAACTAAAATGACTATCAAAACGTCAATGAGATCATATCTCAACTAACATCAATATGTGTTAATGACCGCAAAATCGATAAAAGAATCCATGTTAAAAGAGTAAAACTTAAAATTTATGAACTAAATAAAAACAAAACTCAAACTTTAAAATTATACTTAATATTTTTTAAATTGGAACCCATATAATATATATATATGGATGGGTGGAAAGATAGATAGATAATCAATAAAAAATAATAATTTTAATCAAGACAAATTAAAAAATATCAAATTATTTATCAAAGTAAAAAAAAAAAAATTGATGGATGAGACTTCTATTAATTTCTACCATTAATATATCTGACTTTATAGCTAAGACACCGGCAAGAAACCCTATAAATATAGGGATTAGGGAGTTAGTTACAAACAATTAGACAAATCATCAGATTACAGAGTGGAGAAAGAAGAGAAGAGAGACTGAAAAAAATGGAAGAACTAGAGAAGGGGAAAATGGGAAGCCGCAACCAGAGGAGTGGCCGGAGCATCGAGTTCGTGTTTTCCGGCGGCCGAAATTCGAGAAGTCTCAGCCATGCCGAAGAAGACGAAGAAGCTCTGCGATGGGCGGCGATAGAGAAACTTCCGACCTACGACCGATTACGAACCAGCATCTTCAAATCTTTCACCGAATCCAGCGACATCGGAAGCAGCCAAACGCAGCCGATTCTACACAAACAGGTAGACGTTCGGAATCTGGACATGGACGATCGGCGGGCGTTCATCGAGAGGATCTTCAAGGTCGCTGAGGAAGATAATGAGAAGTTCTTGAGGAAGCTTAGAGATAGAATCGATAGGTAAACCGTAAAGCAATTGAGAGATGCATTTTGTTTGATTTGTTGATTATTGATCTGAAATTTGATTTTGCAGAGTCGGAATTACGCTGCCGACTGTTGAAGTGAGATATGAGAATTTGACGGTGGAGGCGGATTGTCAAATCGGAAACAGAGCTCTTCCAAGTCTTGCGAATGCGACTCGGAATTTGATTGAATCGGCTCTGAGTTTGGTTGGAATCAAATTAGCGAAGACAATTAAACTCACAATTCTCAAGGACGTCTCTGGAATCGTTAAAGCTTCTCGGTATTCTTCCATTAGCTCCATTCTTTAATTTCATAATCTGGTAATTTTTTGTGGCGGTCTAAGCTACACTAGTCGCCAAAGAAAAATAATAATAATAATAAAATCGACTTATGATTGAATATTTGGATGGAACTCGAAAAGCACTAAAGTATTTTCCTCAATTTCTACCCATCAATTCCTTAAGTCTTAAAAATCTTTTTAGTAAAAAAATATATGTAAACTCAATAATTTTAATGAAATAAAGTTTGACACAATGTACGTAAATACACAAAATAACCATTGAATAACATTTCCAAAATTCATAAACTTCAACCAAAGTTTAATGCTTAAAAAAAAACAAAAGATTATTTCTATGTTGTTTTTATCTTAAAAAATAGTATAATAGAAAACTTTAAAACCAACTTAAAAATATCATTTTATCATGTTCATGTTGTACATATATTTTATAGTCCATTCAAGGCAAGAGCAATTTTTTTTAACAATACTACAAGCATGGATTTACTAGAGTTTAAATTACTACATTTTGTAAGGTTAAGGGTTAAAATTGTAACAATTATACAAGTTCAAGGTCAAATTTGATATTTTATCAAGTATTTATTACTCATTCGATCCTTAACACATTCAATTAAAAAATAAATAAACAGATCTATTACACATAAATTTGAATTTACGTTTACCAATTCTCTAAGCTTTCAGTCATTTATGCAGATTTACAATTTGATGGTTAGGTTTAAAATTTTTTGTCTCGGTTTCGCACCTACATCATGTAATAAGGTGGCTCATAATCTGGTTGTCCATGCTGTTAATGTTTTACTATCTGAGGTTTGGACTTATTCTTTTCCCTTTATGGCTTACCCAGCTTGTTGGGCCAAGAGGGAAGTATCGGGATGTTAGTTTCTTGTGTTTGCCAAATACTTCTGATTCTTAAAAAAAAAATGGAAAAAAAAAACTCT
Organism: Benincasa hispida; assembly: GCF_009727055.1. Taxonomy (NCBI): domain Eukaryota; kingdom Viridiplantae; phylum Streptophyta; class Magnoliopsida; order Cucurbitales; family Cucurbitaceae; genus Benincasa; species Benincasa hispida. Next base: position 36,098,916 of record NC_052352.1, read on the forward strand.
TTAAGCTTTCAATTAATATTTTGTAAGTCTATGAATTTTAATATTAAATAAGCAAACGACTTATTTGTTGCAAAAATTTAAAATTTAAAGATGTATCAAAAATAAAATTAAAAGTTTAAAGACTTTATTTGACATAACAGACTTAAATTTGAAAATATAGAGACTTGTTACATACCTTTAAAGTTTTTTAATTAAACTCCTAAGTTAACTTTATTTTTATATAAGACTTTGGTTTAAACTTCGTTTTTTTTAGAATGGTTACATTTTAATATCATTTAGTTTTATTCCTAAATTTTTAAAATATTTATTATTGGTGAATTAGCGAACTTTAAAATGTTTTTGATGATTCTATTACTTAATATTTCATTCACCTAGTCTATATTAGTAATTAGTATACTATCATTTTAGATGATATACAATTAAATTTATATCACCCATTAACTTAAATTTTTGTGTCAGTCTATGATTTAATAGTTAAAAAAATTTGGGACATATTGAAAATATTTTACACTCATCTCTAAACTTAGGGATATAATTCAACTATCAAATTCTATTAAATCAAAAAGTTTAGTTTAGTGTTAGTTTAAATAACTAACTATCAAGCTTTAAAAAAACTATGTTTATTTTAGATAAAGAAAAATAAAGATCAAATTAGGAAAATTTAAAAGAGTACTAAATAGGGTCTTAAATAAGACAAAAGTCAAGAGTTGTAATTTTTTTTTAAAAAAAATCAAATTAATGGAATTGGAAAAATAATATTGTGTTGAAAAAACGTAGGATGACTTTGCTGCTGGGTCCCCCATCATCAGGCAAAACGACCTTACTTTTGGCGCTGGCGGGAAAGTTGGACCCAAATTTAAAGGTTTCTATTTCTTCCCCAACCAATATCCATTTGTTTTCACTTTGAAATAATTTCTCTCTCAAATAACTTTGAAAATTTTGAGCTTCATTCCTAAAGTTTTATTAAATTGCATATATACATTTTATATAAAAATGATAACATATATATCATTAGTAGGCCATGTTTTGACTAAGAGGTTAAAAGTTCGTAATTTCATTAATGAAAAAAATATATTTTCATTAGCAAAAGATAAATTTTCATAATAATTTTTTTTTTTTGTTAAACAATACATGAGATTGGAAGATTTGAATTTTTGACTTCCTGCTCGATAGTATATATTTAAAGTAGTCTCCCATTAGTTTCAATTTGCGGTATTTTTTAAAATCGTGATTTTTTTTTCATCTAAGCGAACAGGTTAAAGGAGAAATTACGTATAATGGAAATAAGTTGAATGAATTTGTGCCACAAAAGACATCTGCATATATCAGCCAAAATGACATCCATGTTAGAGAAATGACAGTGAAAGAGACCCTCGATTTCTCAGCACGATGTCAAGGAGTTGGCACCCGATATGGTAACATTTTAATATTGGTTAAAATCTTATTTTAGTCAATAATTTTTTTTTATTATAGTTTTTAAATTATAATAAAATAATTATTTTGGTCCATTATTTTTTTTTTAAAAATATAACTATTGTGATTCATCCATTTTCATAATATTTATTTTAGTCTTGAACTTTAAAAAAATGTAATTTGTTATTGTTATATTATTAATTTGTCGATATAAAAATAAATATGAGGAGTTCAAATATTAAAATAATTATTTAAAAAAAATTTAAACCAAGATGAATATTTAAAAATTTTAGGGATCAAATGAAACATACTTAAAAATTTAGTATTAAAATGAAATTTAAACCAATAAATAATTAGCAAAACGTACATTTGTCTTTTCATTGTCTTAAATGAAAACTACACACGACTTATTATACTTGAGTAGACTAATTTAAAGTTACAAGTTGGGTCCTAAAATTTTGATTTATATGTTTTTTTGTTCTTAAACCTTAAAAGATGTCCAATATATTTTTATATTTTTAATTTTGTATTTGATAGGCTATTACCTTATTCAACATTTAAGTCACAAATTCATTAGCTCCAGAATCGAAAGTTCAAAAATCTTGAAAGTCACAAAAACATCAAAAAGCTATATTGTTGATTTTTATATATTTTAAAACATATTAGATTTAAAATTAAAAATTCAAGAATCTATGAAACACAAACTTCAAAATCTATCAACTAAATTCATAACCTAAACCTTTTTCAAGGGTAAGTAAAATTATAATTATCCTTTGGAAAAAAAAAAACCCATCATGCATTAATTAGAATTACATGTTGATTTGCTTTAGATCTACTGAGTGAGCTTGCAAGAAGGGAGAAACAAGCTGGAATTTTCCCCGAGGCTGAAGTCGACCTGTTCATGAAGGTTATTATTGTTATTTCCTTTTGATATTCTTCTTTCAACTATTTTCAAATATAAGAAAATGAGCAAACTAATTTACAAATATAATAAAATGTCATTGTCTATAAATGATAGATACTAATAGACATTTGATAGACAGATACATTTTGTTAAATTTAAAAATATTTCTACGGTTTTATCTTTTAAAACAATTACCCTTCTTCTTCTTAATCCTTAGTGGGACATTTATAGCATTAGATTATCAAAGATAATATTCTTCCTTAATTGAAAATTATAGCATAAAATTTATTAAAGATATTCTTAATCCTGAATTGGAAATTATATTATGATTGGTTTTTAGGCTACAGCAATGGAAGGAGTTGAAAGCAGTTTGATTACTGATTACACACTCAAAGTAAGTGGATTAAATATTTTATGCCTACAAAATTTACCTTTTTTTATGAGCTATTATTCCTAGGTCTTTTTAAATATAAAAAATATTTAAAAATATTTGAACCTTATATCAGAAAGTTCTAAAATTGCTTCAAAGCACTTTGTTCAATATTATTCGTGTGGATAAAAATAAGCACTTTTATCCGATACTGCTAAGTCAAAATTTGTATACCTTCCTAATTTGTCTAGGCCTATTTTATTCAATAACACTTGTGTGAATAAAAATTCCTCCAATCCAGAGTAATTTTTTCCTTTTTTTTGGACAATTTTTTGGTGTAAAGTTTTATAATAATAATACTAAACATTAATTTCGACTCTAAATTTGCTAATTAGTTTTGACCCTATACATACATAAGTGGTGCAATTTTAATCATTGGTTCAAATTTTAGCTAATTCGCCTACTAATTTTAGTAATAAAAAGAAAAACAAAACAAAGTAATGTTGAATTTTTCCTAGACTCATTAATTTAAATAAAAATAGAGTTTTTTTTTTTTTTTTCAAAAAACAAATTTGAGCAACACACATTTTAACCACTAAAGACAATTCAAAATGTATGAATTTCAACGAATAAGTTTTTTTTTTCTCTATGATATTATCAATTTCATTATGTATAAATATTCTATAATTCATTAAATACATAAGAGATTTTCTTTTATACTATTCTATTTATGCTGTGTTTGGAATTGCATTTGTAATCATAAAACGTGATTATAGAAAAATCTTAACTACCTAGCTTGTTTGGAAAAATGAATTATTTATTAATCTAACAAATTCACTTTCTAATTTTAACTAATGTGTAAAAGCGGATGGATACTAGTTTTTAGATTTAGCTTTCATAAAAATTTGCTAACTTCTTAACCATTTAACTAAATATATTATAATAATATCCTTTTATATGGATGTATTTTGTTATATATATATTTTGAATGTTAATTAATTTTTTTTTATAAGAATTGTTTTTTTAAATATTTTCCCCAAAAAAATATTTTTTAAAACTCTTATCAAATTATTTAGATTAAGTAAAATTAGTTGTAAATTTAAATCATAGACATTTAAAAAAAATATAAATTAATTATCTAGACAGAAATAATTGAAATAATAACCCTAGTTTGATTTATATAAACTAAATTACATACATTTAGTATTAATTTACCAAGCACCATAACTAGTTTCTTCTAATTTAAATTAAAATTTACCGAACACTATCTTCATTTTACAGTTAATTCTTTTAAAACCATAGCTACTAACAATTATTTTAAAAGCTACGGCAATCTCAAACGGAATCTTAGAATAAAAACTAATTATACAGTTAAATCGTAACTTTTTAAAAATTTAAAGTTAAAATTGTAACATTTATTCGAGTTTAAGGTCCGAACTAATAATTGAGTATACAACTTGGGTTTCCCATACGAGCAATTATTTAAGTACTATGGGGTTTTATTTAGTAAGGTTTAACTTTTTTTTTTTTTTGGTTGGTTGATTTCTTATGTTTTATGTGCCAATTATAGATATTAGGACTTGATATTTGTAAAGACATTATTGTTGGAGATGAGCTGCAACGTGGCATATCTGGAGGTCAAAAGAAACGAGTAACCACAGGTCAATTGATTATTCTCTTAATTCTCAATATATTGACGGACTATACTTAAAATGCATCTAAATATTTTATATTTTATTATTCTACTAGTCTACATTTTAATATATGTGTGTATGGTTTTGTTTATAAATGACAGGAACTAAAATAATTTTATTTTTAGGATTTTTTATTTTAGTCTATTTTATTAGTTTGTTGTTAATTATTAAGTAATACTTGATTACACGCACGGTTATACATCCTTTTTAATTACATATTACATAGTAAAAAAGTTCTTCTTTTTTTTTTTTTGAAAAAAACAGAAATTTATCATATAGCAAATATTGGGTAGGTATCGAAAAGATGTATGCAACTCGAGATTATATTTTCTAATATTTCTCTTTCTATGTGTGTATGTATATAGGGGAGATGATCGTGGGTCCTACAAAAACATTATTTATGGATGAAATATCAACGGGTTTAGATAGCTCAACCACGTATCAAATAGTGAAGTGTCTACAACAGATTGTACATCTCACGGATGCTACGGTGGTCATGTCCTTACTCCAGCCAGCCCCTGAGACGTTCGATCTTTTTGATGACATCATTCTTTTATCGGACGGTCAAATCGTGTATGAGGGCCCACGAGAACACGTACTTGAATTCTTTCGATCATGTGGATTTCAGTGTCCAGACAGAAAGGGAACCGCCGATTTCTTACAAGAGGTGAGAGAAAAATCCCCCACCTTCATTATGCTTTCTTTTGTGTGCTATTGGGCCGACTACCAAGGCCCATTATTATAATCCCCAAGCCCAATATCATATCGTGTCCCCCCGCCCTCCTTGCAGTTTATACTTTAATTTAATAAATATTTATAAATTTATAAATGTTTAAATTAATAAATAAATATTTTACGTGTTTTTTTAAATCAGTTTAAATTTTTATTTTATTTTGTATTTACATTAGTAATATTTTGTTGTTTATTTTTTTTATTATGTTTATGGATTTATTTTACGATATAATTAATGTTATTATCGATTCACTCCTTGTGACAATGTCGAATTCATGAAAAATGTGAAAATATTGATAAAAATGTTGACATGATACTAACATTTAATAGCATGATTATAGATATACCTCTAAACTTCGCCATTTGATTTAAAATACCTTTATTCTTCAAAAGTTGCATTGGTATCCTTGACATTTATGAAAGTTTCATAATTGTCTTTAGAATAGAAAAAATTATTAGAGTTTTGAATAAAGAATTGATGAGAATAAATGTCGTTCTTTTTGTATAGACAAGCGGTATATTCAGTACCATGTTGATTTTTTTTACAACATTCTAAGACCATGTTTGTTTCGTGCAATTTGTGTATGTGTTTTCACATAGAGAAAAATGATCAATGCATGTGTTTCATGAGTTTTAAAATTTTAATGGATAATTGTGTTTCACAAGTTTTAAAATTTTAAAACATCGATAATAATTGTTAGAGATAAAAAGGTTATGTTCTTTGCTTGAGAAATTTTAATTTTCTAGAATGTGATTTTTTTTTCTCTTTTTTTTTTTTGCATGAGATATTTTAGTTGGTGACTATCTTGTATATCTAAACACAATATTTATTGTATCATATATTTAAATATCAAATATTTAATATATATGCCCACAAGACAATATCATCTAAATAAACCCTAAGTAACTTTGAAATGTTTATGAAAGTCCAAAAAAATATTGCACTTTTAAAAGAACAACTTAGGAATATCTTTTATTAGCTACCAAAAAATGAGCATGCAACTAGCATACATAAAGTTTATACTATAGATCTCATGTTAGACGTTTTTCAATTTTCACCCACTTGTTAATTAAAAAAAAAAACGTAATTATGAAAAGTAAAAGAAAAATGAGGTCAAAATAAGTTTAATTTAATGGTAATTGACATGACTTTATTCTCTAGTGGTCTGTTTGGAATCTTTGACATGACTTTGTTCTCTAGTGGTCTGTTTGGAATTTTTGACATGACTTTGTTCTCTAATGGTCTATCTTATGATTTATGAGGGATTTTAAATTATAATAGATTTCAAATGAATTCCGTTATGTAAGAAAGAGAATGATTTTAGAATTTGTAGTGGTTTCAAATCCTATTTTTACTTAAAAACTTTTATGACTAAATGATAGTATTTCATAGGATTTAGAAATAAATTACTAATTTAACTTTGTCATATTCTAACCTTCAATTAATGAATCGAAGTTAAAAGTCTAAATTAATAAAATCTCAACTTTTTTTTTTGGTCATCATCAAAATACAAATTTTTAAATAGATTCATTTCAAATATTTTTAATTTCAAATGAAATAATGAATTTAAAATCATTTTTTTTTTTGGATTTGAGAGAATTTAAAATAATGGAAAACAAAGATATGAGGTTGGATCCTCTGCCAGCATTTGTTGTACTTAAAAAAAAAAAAGGAAAAAGAGTTAGAAAATTTGTGAAGTATTGTGACGAGGGAACGATGACGAACAGGTAACGTCGAAGAAGGACCAAAGGCAATACTGGGCCAACAAAAGCGAAGACTACCGATTCACAACAGTTTCAGAATTCGCTACGCGATTCAAGCAATTCCATGTGGGGAAGAAGCTCAGGAACGAGCTTTCAATCCCGTACGACAAGTCGTTAGTTCACAGAGCCGCTCTGGTGTACGACAAGTACTCTGTCTCCAAATTGGACCTTCTCAAGGCCTGTACCGACAAAGAATGGCTTCTCATAAAGCGAAATTCCTTCGTCCATATCTTCAAGATGGTTCAGCTGATCATGATAGGGTTCGTCTCGTCCACTGTGTTCTTGAGGACCAAAATGCATCACCGGAACGAAGACGACGGTGCTATTTATATTGGGGCTTTGATTTTTACTATGATCGTGAATATGTTCAATGGGTATGCGGAGCTGGCTTTGACCATTGCGAGATTGCCGGTGTTCTTCAAGCAGAGGGACCTTCTTTTTCACCCGCCTTGGACTTTCACACTCCCTACTGTTCTTCTTCGTCTTCCTTTGTCTGCCCTTGAATCTATTGTCTGGATGGTTATGACTTATTACACCATTGGATTTGCACCCGAAGCTTCCAGGTATGCTCCACTCAAAGTGTTTATACATTCATACATAGATACATACAGTTAGAACATTAAAATTATTTAAAAAAGAAAATATATTTTTTTATTAAAATAAATGATGAAATTTGATATGGTAGATAATCTCTTAAAATTTGAATGCATGTATAATATACTTGCAATTACGAAAGTTAGGATCATTCTTACTATGTCAATTTAATTTACGTGAATGATGTTGTTATAAATGATGTTAGGCATGCATTCTAGTTTTTAGGCATTAGTAGTCATATCAATCGTTTAATGAGAAAAACTCTCGAGGGGTAATGTTTTGTTATAAACTTTAAAGTTGAAGGTTAAAAATGGAACTTTTCAAGGCATAATTGAAACATCCAATTCAAGGTATTTTGTTTAATTTATCCATTTTTTAAAACATTAATGTGGTTTCTTTACGCCAATTTTTTTCTAAGATTTGGATTGAAATGGTTATTATATAGAAACAAGAAATGATTGTTATTAAAAGTACGGTTTCATTTCTAAAAACCAAAGATAATTGACGTATGAACATTAGAACGCTAAGAATCATGTTGATCCAAGAAGTTTTGAAGATTTTAAGGTGCAAATCAAAACACAAGATCATATCAATCGAATCTGGACCTTTTCTATTTCGAGTACTAGTTGGCTTCACCCCACTAAAAGTAAGAGAAAATCGGCTCCAATAGCATCCTTCTTTTTTCTCTCTCTCTCTGTTGGTAAATATGTAGTAATATATTGGCTCTTGAACTGCAGGTTTTTCAAGCAATTCTTGTTGGTGTTTCTAATCCAACAAATGGCTTCTGGGCTCTTTAGGTTCATTGCTGGTTGCTGCAGGACCATGATAATTGCCAATACTGGAGGATCTCTCACTCTCTTAATTGTGTTCATGCTTGGTGGTTTCACTCTTCCTAAAGGTGAATTTGTTATTCGCCTAATTGATAATATAGAGAAACGTAAACAGTAAACCGTTTTATGCTTTTAATGTAACTAAAGAAAGTCTAAGTATGAGCTAATGCCTGAGAGGTGCGTACTGCAATAGGTGAAATTCCCAAGTGGTGGATTTGGGGCTACTGGATTTCACCAATGACTTATTGCTACAATGCCATCAGTGTAAATGAAATGTTTGCTCCGAGGTGGATGAACAGGCTGGTATGTCACTCTTTAGACAACATCTTCAAGCTAGTTTGTTATGTTGAAGAATATAAATAAACGGCTATTAGTTGAAGCTTTTGAGTCTATTAGTGTTTTGATATGGGAATTAAATAGAAGGCACTGTGTTTGAATTCTGGTAATATTATTTCTTTATGGCTTAATATTAGCTGTCACTTGTTTGGCATTGCGTTAATTTCAACCTTTTGAGTTCAGTGTTTATTTTGATTTACCATGTTACTGAGATAAATAAATCTAGTTTTGCATATGACTAGGATCTGAAAAACTTATGCATTTTGCAGGCTTCAGATAATGAAACCCCGTTAGGTTTGGCTGTGCTTAAGAACTTTGATATTTTCCAAGATAGAAATTGGTTTTGGATTGGAGCTGGAGCTCTTCTGGGATTAACAATCCTCTTCAATGTCCTTTTTACGCTTGCACTTATGTACTTAAATCGTAAGACTTGGAAGCATTTCTTTCAAAGTGTTTAAAGCTTTTTAGTTTTTATTTGATGTACAGAAATTTAATTCAATTAAATCAACGTGACAGCTTTTGGAAGGCCACAAGCAATAGTATCAGGAGAATCAACAGAAGAGTTGGACTTTGAGCAAGATGTTGAAGAACCAACTCCAAGACAAGCAGAGTCAAAAACAAATTCAATGACTAGATCATTATCTTCTTCTGATGGGAACAATACAAGTATGAAGTGGAAAAAGAATAAACGTAATGTTTTTCATGCACATTCAACTCACTTTTTTTAAAAAATTTACCCAGGAGAAATGACTATTTGGCGAATGAGCAGCAGATCTGCTGATAGTGGACGTTGTGGGGATTCCCCTCTTAGCAGTGGTATCAATACAAAGAGAGGAATGGTTCTTCCATTTACTCCTCTTGCAATGTCCTTTGATAGTGTAAATTACTACGTGGACATGCCCTCTGTGAGTAAATTTTGGTCTCAACTTTTCTGTAATTCTTCCAAGGTGAAATTTATCATTTTGTTGGTCAACTGACATTTGAAGTAAAATTCACAATTATAACAGGAAATGAAGAACCAAGGGGTCAAAGACAATAGACTCCAACTACTTCGTGATGTAACTGGTGCTTTTAGGCCCGGTGTCCTCACTGCACTGATGGGTGTTAGTGGGGCTGGAAAGACAACTCTGATGGATGTTTTAGCTGGGAGGAAAACAGGCGGTTATATAGAAGGTGATATAAAAATTTCAGGATTTCCCAAGAAACAAGAAACCTTTGCAAGAATTTCTGGATATTGTGAGCAAAATGATATTCACTCTCCTCAAGTTACCTTTCGGGAATCCTTGATTTACTCTGCTTTCCTTAGGCTCCCTAAAGAAGTTAGCATAAGAGAGAAGATGGTGAGAGCATCAGTTTATGCTATCTCTTGTGAACAATATGCAACCCCAAGTACGCTAAAGTTTAGTGCTTCTTTCTGACTGATTTTCCAGGCGTTTGTGGATGAAGTGATGGAACTGGTGGAACTCAAGAATCTTAGTGATGCCATAGTAGGGTTGCCTGGCATAACAGGGTTGTCTACAGAGCAGAGAAAGAGGTTGACAATTGCGGTGGAGCTTGTTGCTAATCCATCAATCATTTTTATGGATGAACCAACTTCAGGTCTTGATGCAAGAGCAGCTGCAATTGTGATGAGAACTGTTAGAAATACGGTGGATACCGGTAGAACTGTTGTATGTACAATTCACCAACCTAGCATTGATATATTTGAAGCCTTTGATGAGGTAACTTCATCTCCTTCTCTTGCTACCTTGTCTCTGTCTGTTTTGTTACACTGAAATGAGCGATTTTGGCCCAGCTGCTTTTAATGAAAAGGGGAGGACAAGTGATCTATTCAGGACCTCTGGGTCACAATTCTCAGAAGCTAGTTAAATATTTTGAGGTAATGCTTGGAGTATTAATCCTTAATGTTTTTACCAAAACAGAGAATCAATCGACTTATTTTGGACTAAATCATCCTCAGGCTATTCCGGGAGTGCCAAAAATTAAAGAAAAGTATAATCCGGCTACTTGGATGCTGGAGGTAAGCTCAGTAGCAACTGAAGTTCAGCTTAAAATGGACTTTGCTGACCATTACAGAGCATCATCCTTATATCAGTGAGTGAAGATGCAAATTATGAATTGTAGTAATATATTTGTTTTAAGAGATTAAAAGTTATATGTTTGAGCTGATTAGATATGGATAATGGCTAATAAATAGGCGAAACCAGACTTTAGTAAAAGAGTTAAGCACTCCACCACCAGGATCGGTAGACCTTTATTTTACCAATCAATACTCCCAATCCATGTGGGGGCAGTTCAAATCTTGCCTTTGGAAGCAGTCATGGACCTACTGGAGAAGTCCCGATTACAACCTTGTTAGGTTTCTTTTCACTTTAGCTGCTGCCTTCATGTTGGGAACTATTTTCTGGAAAGTTAGCTCCAAGATGTATGTGTTTCCATAAACCAATTATTAGAACCATGCTTTCCTATTCATAGTACTAACATTTCTTCATCTAAACTTGGCTTAGGGATAGCGTAAGGGATCTAAACACAATCATTGGAGCAATGTATTCTTCTGTCTTGTTTATTGGGGTGAACAACTGCTCTACTGTACAGCCAGTAGTTGCTACAGAAAGAACCGTATTTTATCGAGAGAGAGCTGCGGGGATGTATTCAGCTTTACCATATGCCCTTGCTCAGGTAAGCTGATGGCTTCCAATATATATATATAACTTGAAATTCATTTTCTCAGAACAAACAAGTGATGACTACAAAACTCTCAATGTTTTTTCAATGCAGGTCATAATTGAAATACCATATGTGTTCTTCCAGACGGCTTACTATACTCTCATTGTGTATGCAATGGTCGACTTTCAGTGGACAGCTGCAAAATTCTTCTGGTTCTTCTTTGTCAACTTCTTTACTTTCCTCTACTTTACCTATTACGGTATGATGACAGTGTCCATCACACCAAACCACCAAGTTGCCTCCATTTGTGCAGCAGCTTTCTATACACTGTTCTGTCTCTTCTCTGGCTTCTTCATCCCAAGACCAGTGAGTATATTTTTATGCCTAAATATATGATGGTTTAGTTTTCGATATTTGATTGATTGATCTATTTTTATTATTATTATTATTTTTTACTGATTTGACCGTTTACATTTTAACATTTGCAATCATAATCTTTTCCTTGGTTAATGTTAAAATTGACATAGGATAAACTTACCGACATGATATTTTGTAGGTTGGTAGAAATTTAAGGAAGGAATTAGGCCAATTAAAGAAAGCAAAGTTTTCCTCTCTTCGGCGGCCAAATTCCTTCTCTAAATTTCTGTCTACTCAGCAAGTATAAGTGCCAAGTAAACTTATCATCAACCAACTTTAACATCCACCAACAGGAAGGGAATAATTGAAAAGTTTTAAAACGTTAAGGACTAAATTTAAACTTTTTTAAAACAATAAGAATAAGAATCAAATTCAATCATGTATTCTGATGCGTTCTTGAAATTTCAGAAAATCCCAAAATGGTGGATATGGTATTACTGGATTTGCCCAGTGGCATGGACTGTATATGGGTTGATTGTATCCCAGTATAGGGATGTAGAGACTCTTATCAAAGTGCCTGGATCAGAAGACACAACAGTCAAATCATATATGGAACACCATTATGGATACCGCCCAGATTTTATGGGCCCTGTGGCTGCAGTTTTAGTGGGCTTTACAGTCTTCTTTGCCCTCGTGTATGCCCGTTGCATTAAGACGTTGAACTTCCAAATACGATAGGTTCAGCCGTCATGCCTTGGCCCACCAAAGTTTACTCTGTTGTGGTATGAATTAGTATTAGGAGTTAAAGACTGTCCTGTTCTGACAGCCAAATTAGGAATGTGATATCACCATCTCTAGAATGCACAATGATATGCAACAGTCATGCGTGAATAGGAAATAATCTTCTTCTAAAAATGGTTGAGCAGTTGAGAATGTAAAAAATAAATTTGAGTATGTATGAAGATGGGAATGTGATCTTGTAAGATCAGAAGTATTAAAATCTTGCAGAAGAAACCCGTTGCCTGTGGTTGGCCATTGAATGGTTGAATGCAAAGAGGGAGGGATGCTGCTCAACTATGAAAAACAAGTACAGTGTAATTGTTTGTAACTATGGAAAATATTGATAAAATAGTTTGAGCTTTGAGATTTAATGCCCCTCTTATGATATTTGCAGTGCTCACAGCTTTAGTCTCTTTATGGAGTCATAATGTTATTAAGACTATTACAAGTTAGAGTAATGTTTGAGATGAAACAAAATGATCATTTACAGAACTTTATGGGAAAATTTTTAGTCTTGGCTTCATGTTTCTCTATCAAAATTTCATCAATTAAGGCTCTCTCTTTGTAATCTTTTGAGTTTTGCTTTGTTTTTATTTTATTCAATCATTGGTATCTAGAAAATGGTTTTGTTGCTTATAAAAAGGGTTTGAAAAATGGATTTCAAGTTGCAGATCTACAACTGATGTCTATTAACACCTCTAGGTCTCTCCTTTTCTCTCTCGCTTTCTTGTTTGATACTTTTTAGATTTACACCATCCCTTAACAACAAACACAGCCTCGTCCCTTGTCGAGTAAGAATCGAACCAAGCAAAACCCAAATCACTCGGACATTGGTTCAATTCTCCGTTGGACCCAAAATTGAATCGATGTAAACCCTACCAACAAAGAATCATTCAACACTTGATTGAAATAATCATGTATGAATATGATACGAGGTTAGATAACTTTCTGGAAAAAATTCAATTTTAACTTTAATTTTGTCACATTGTATCTACTTTTACTCTCGACTTTCTATTTCATCAAATTAGACTTTAAATTTAGTTAAACGTTGCAATGCCAATAATCTATTCAATTTTTGCCACAAATTAGTCGTTCAATAACTTTGTCAAAATTTATAAAGCTTAACAAAAATTTAGCTTCTGACATTTTTTTATAAAATAATTTTATACCAATTATATGTTTTATAATTCATTAAACGTATGGTAGTATTTTTCAATTTATTCAACAAAGTCAATCTGACGAGCCCCACTCTCGACTTCAAGGGTGGTGGCGGCAGCCTAATATTTAGCCAAAGGGTTATGGGCTACAAGATTGTATCATAAACTATCATCACCATCCAATAATGTGAATAGCTCTTGATCATAAAGTATCAAATCTGCTAGTATAAATTTTTATTTAGTGTTTTCGTCTTAAAAATTCATATTAGTTTTTAACACAAAAAAAATTAAGTTACTAAAACTATGATATAACATTTAAAAGAGAATATTCAAAATTTTACTTTCTTGATATGAATATGGGAAACTAAAATAAACTTATTTTAAAACGCAAAGCATTAAAATCTTCTCCCAGGCGAAAGCTCTTAATCCTAGAATAGCTATGGATACTTGAGCACTCATTTTGTCTTTTTGTTCCCAAATCACCTTCTCGAACCAATGGTTTGCGATGTAACTTTAAAAAGCAAGGGACTTAGCAATGGCTCAGAGTCCAATACACGAGAAGGGTTTACCACCGTCCCTCCCCGAAGTGCATGATGTCTTTCATGATAAACCACATGCCAATCCGTTTTAAGATATCAAATGGATACACTTTACAAAAAAGACCACATATGCATACATATTTGTGTTGATCTAATGTTGTTCATTGAGTTGGCCCGACGAGTCGATCCAAACATGACCCAACAATCCATGAACTCAGTTATAAAAATGATGTTACATTCATATCCAATCCAATGAATAAATGAATTGGCCCGATCAATTTGACTTTAGGCCAATTTAAATTGGGATAGACTTGAGCCAACCTTTGACTTCGACCTCGTTGATGAAGCTAATTGGAAACTGTAAAAGAGAGAAGAACCAAAATATTTTTATAGAAAATCACACACTAATATAAATCTCATAATCTTGCTCATTCAATATAGTTGACCAACTTTATGGGCTTTTCTTTCTATTTGAGAGCATGATAAGTGCCTCCTCAAGGCCTATGTGACTGACTATACCTCTTAACTTTCTTTGTCCATCTGAAAGTTGAAAGTTGACACCAGATGCGACGTTTCAAAAAAGGAAGCGAGATGAAAATATGACTAATAAAATAAAAGATTTTAAACTTGAACTTGGAATTACACAGAAAGGAAAAAAAAAAAAACCCCATAAGAAACTATAGTATATGTATTAAAAAAAGATAAAAAAAAAATAGGGTTAGCTCTTAGATGTTTTCAACCTATGAACTTTAGATAGTTTACCTCAGTTTTTCATATTTTTAATGTCTACAAACTGACAATCACACAGCTAATAGGTGAAGACAATTTTAATATTATATCATCTAACACCTTTCACTTCTATAATATAAATTTTTTTCTTCTTTTGTGGCCCATGTCACATAATCAAGAAGCTACGTAAAAGGTTCAAACATAAAATTTCTAAAAACCGACAATGATACAAAGCCATATATGGTCCAATCCCTCCTTTTCCAAATGTGATTAAAACAAGTTAGAAAAATAAAGTAGATGGAAACGGTATTGTCTACCTCTTCGTTGTGCACAATAGAGTTGGGTAGCTAAACGGTGTGAAATTAAACCTTATCGTTTACCTCGTCGTACTACACGATGGAGCCTCGAAACTTACACGATAGTAAAACGAGTTATCGTTTACCTTTTCGTTGTATACGACAGGATTCAGGAGCTATATGATAGAGGCTATCGTTTACCTTTTTGTTGTACACGATGGACGCTTAGCGCTAAACGATGAACGGTGTATTCAATAGTTTAGCTAATCGTTGTACACGATGGAACCAAATTACTAAATGATAGACAGAGAGCTTTCCAACTTTGCCTCTTCGTATTTTTTTCTTACATTGGAAAGGGGCAGCATGCCCAATTTATACATTGCTCCCTATTTTAGGGATTCAAAGAATTAAAAAATTAGATACCAAATGACTAATGAAATGAGGACACATGGTCCAATACATGAAAGAATATTTGTTTCTTATCACCCAATCCTAACATAAATCTGGAGCACTAAAGGAATAATCCTTCATGACTCACCTAAGTGATATGACATTCTTCAGTTGATGTGTTTTCTTGACTTCTCTTTGGTTGCTGATGTAGCATATTTTCTAACAAAACAAACTTATTGCAAAAGATAAGAAAGACAACATTAAGTGTCATTTTGACTAATTGAAAATAAGAAAACAGAATAAACTCATGTACAATATCTTTGCATCTCGATTTAGAAAGCAACAATTATTACTTACAAAATTTATAAGAAACACATTACCTAAAAAAATGTATGCTTCAAAACTTCAAAAAAGTAAAGCTAGTGATCGCACAATGCACAGTGAACATCTTATTTTTAAAAACGTTTATGAGACAATTTTGAAATTCAAAGAGTAAAGCTAGTTTTTTTACACCTCAAAATTTGAGTCTTCATAAACGAGAGTCTTGAAGAGAGAAATAGAGAAATTAATAGAGAAAAAAAAATTAGGGACTGTAAAATAATAATTTTGAAGAGAGAAAAAAAGTTTCCCTTCAAAAGTTCATGGAAAAAACTCTGGGGAAAAAAAAAATTAGAGAAAAAAAGATATATGAACATTATAGACAAATTTTAGTGAGTAAAAAAAAGGAGAAAGATTTTGTGAAAATTGATTCCCGGACAATCAATTTTCTAAAATCATTCAAAAACTATGGACAAAATTATAAATATATATACATTCTCATTTATGCCTTATTGATTTTTTTTAAAAAATAAAATTATTTCCTTTCATATTTAGAAATTAATTTACAATAAACGAAAAATATCATTCTAAACCATTATTTAAAATTATATATTACAAAAAAAAAAAAAAAATCGAAATAAGCCTGTTTTAGAGATTATAACTAAAGCAAGATAATTTATTATTTACTTATGTACCACTAATACCTATTTTTCAAGTTTCAAGCTTTAATTTACCAAACACACCCTCAAACAAACGGAAAAGCTGAAATCTCTAATTGTGCGGCAAAAGTATCTTGGAAAAGACTGTCAATCCATCAAGAAAAGATTGGAGCACACGCCTTGATGATGATCTTTGGGCCTATATGATTGAATTTAAAACTCCTATTGGAACAACGTCCTTTAAACTTATCTATGGCAAAGCATGTCATCTACAGTTGAAATTGAGCATAGAGCATATTGGGCTGTTAAGCAATGTAATATGAACTTAGCCTAAGCTGGTGAGGAGAAATGATTGGAACTACAGGAATTGGAGGAACTATACTTGAAAGACTACGAGAACTCAAGAATGTACAAGGAAAAGTCAAAATTAATACATGATAAGGGTATTTTGAGGACGGAATTCTGAGTTGGACAGAAAGTGTTGCTCTACAATCTAAGGCTATCACTTATGCCCGGTAAACTAAAATCTAAATGGCTTGGTCTCTTTGAGATTATTAACTGTTGGATTGTACCAACATGCAGCGGAAATGACGAGGATCGATAAGCACTCTAGTTAATCAATTTTGGCAGAAACGAAAACATGCTATAGCAGAATTCAATGAGTTTTAATACATACCTTTAAAGAACCTTTGAAATCTCGATTTTCAGCTGCAAAAATCCTCTAAATCTTTGTGCAGATCACCACAAGATCTTCCCTACTATTCTCTTGGTGCTCTAGATTGAGTTGTGGGACTCAAAATAAGCTGGAATTAAGGGAATTTGGAGAATGCTCACAGTAGCAACCCAAAGGAAGAACATCTTCTTCACCCGAATTTTCAACTAAAATTCTATCGGTTACCTTGCCTCAAATTCACTCCAATCTCTTCAATATATTGCGGACTATCATGCAATAAGAATAGTTACATGAGATGCAGCTCATGCTTGGAGTAATTTGAAGAAGAGATAGTGGGTTTAGTGTGAGCAACTTGAAGATGAAGATGGAAAAACTCTTTTTTCCATTTTGTGTTTTTCTATTTCCAAAAATCCAATTTTGATTTTAAAACCATAATTGATTTTTAAAATCAAAATTTATTAATTTTAAAAATTAATTTTCTAATAAAATTAATTAAAATTATTTAAATAAACTATTCATACTATGATCATAGTATGATGACTGGTAGTCGGGCAAGTATGGCCCCATCGTCTAATGGTTCAGGACATCTCTCTTTCAAGGAGGCAGCGGGGATTCGACTTCCCCTGGGGGTAGGGTACTACGAAAGGAAGTTGATCATGATTATCAATAAGCTTGGAATTGATTCTTCCCGGGTCGATGCCCGAGCGGTTAATGGGGACGGACTGTAAATTCGTTGGATATGTCTACGCTGGTTCAAATCCAGCTCGGCCCTTTAATAAATAATTATTTAATAATTTAAATAATTTTAATTAATTTTATATAATATTAAATTAATTTTACAAAATCCATCTTCATAATTTTAAATCATATTTAAATATTAATTCTCTAATCCATTTGATTCTAATTTGAACGTTTCAATTAACTTATCACGCTACTCTAGAGCTAATCCATTTTCGAGCTAGTAGGGGGACCTCATGGACCTAGAGTCATGGGCTCCAACGATCCAAGATTATTCGGCTAAACTCATTAGATTGAACTAACCCCCATTCGATAAGTAATGGGTCACTCCACTTAAGCCCATAGTTGAACTCCCCTCGCTGTAGATATATTATGTCCACTCGATAAAACCATGATTAGTAAGTTCACCCTTCACAGGTTGTTCGTAATAACGGTTGGGTCGAATCTATGTTTTACCCCGAAATTACCTTTTGTTCCTTAAGTCCACACTGATCCCCTAATGAACAATTGTTTTGTGATCCAATCAACAAAACCGAGTCCCTCTCAGCCAGTGAGAGGGCAGGCCCATTGTTCAAGACCTAGAATAAGCACTTAAGAAACAACCTTTCTACTATCCCTAAAAGCGGGGAGTGAATTCCGTCTTGCACCCTATGTCCCCAGCTATCTATCCGGTCTTACCCCTGAAATGGGAGGTTATTGAGCCGACTCTGTTGAGCCAACCCTCACCTATGCAAATTTAAAGATAATTCCAAATAAACAGGAGTTCATAGTTAACTTAGGATTAAGGTCAAGTTACCTAGGTCATTGCTTTGAAATAGTCAGTCTTAAACAGTAAACAACGTTATAAAGTAAGAGCGACTGATTTTGTGGTCCGATATTATACAAACCCTTTTGCACAAGGACACCCCCACTCCTCATGTCCCAACATGAATGAATTAGGATCACTTCGTTTGTAGCACTTTACAACTCTTTGTAACAATTATAGAGCAGGCCGCACCCAATAGTGTTACCAGAATAAGGTACCCAACCTCATTCATATACTATAGATCACTTTGACTATTTACTCGAACCTGATCTACCTTTATGTCTCCACATAAAGTTCAAGTACTCATCAAATAGTCAAGGGACTTTTAGGTTTATTGGATTTCTATTAAGCAAAACATCTATTCAATAACACCTTATTGAATTTTCAAAATAAGTTCCATTGTTTACATACCATGAGTTTTAGGACATAAAATCCAACATTAACTTGTTTCCTTATGGTTCAGTGGAGATTGAGAGTCCAGAGACGGGGAAGGAATTTAAAGTGAACGGGCACCGGCTTAAAATTTTCAATGAAGGAGAAGTCAACGTTATTTGCTCAAGACTTATGTTGACTCCACCTTCTATGTTGCACTACCTGTAGGCAACCAGGAGCTTGAATTTCTTTTGCTTTCTTCATTTTGTTTTGTTTCTTTTATTTTTAATTAAAGAGAGGCTGACTTCATACTTTTCTTCTTAGGAATTTAAATTCTGGCTCTTGAAGGAATGATTTCAAATGTTCATGTTTGTGCAAAAAATCCAGGGGAGTTTTTCTATTCCCTCTTGCCCCTTTTTCTTTTTATCCTTAGCGTGAGTTAAAACATGAATATACATTGAGGACAATGTATAGCTTTTAAGTTGGGGGTGGGCGAAACGTGCTTCAGATGATTTAATATTTTGAGTGAAAATTTGAAAATTTCTGTCATGATGAGTGCTTAAATATTTTTGCTTTATTTATCATTTTCTTTCAATGACAATTTGATGACGCACTCAATGGATTGCTTATTCTTGAAAAGAGTAATTTTCACAATTTTGAGCATTTTTATAATTTTTTTTTCATTAGAACCATGTAAAATGAACCTAGGTTGAAAATGTTACTATTTTAAGTCCCTTAAAGTCTTATAAATGGATTATCCATCTCAAATTTTCATTGTCACCTCAAAAGGCTCCCTATTGGTTTGGGAGAAACTTTTAGTGCCTGAGAGTAAAACTAGATAGTGAGAAAATAGCAACCTTGTGTATGAGAAAAAAAAAAGAAGAGAATTATACTAGTTGCTTTCTCTCGTGAAAAAAAATTCTTATAAAAATGAGGCATAATCGGTGTGTCTGCAAAAAAAAAAAAAAAAAAAAAAAAATAGTGTGTGTGTGTGCATGGATAGAGGTGAAAGGAGCTACCTTCGTCGTGTCCAGTTAGGGCCCGCGAGAAAAGAGTGATAGGTTCTCGACGGTTGATTGTGAAAGCTAGCCCTCTAGGTAAAATTGATGCCTTCTACGTTTTATGTGCGTGAGTTTTGGGCACTCCCAGATAGTATTTCTCTTTGATATGCAATAACAGTATGTCTTGAGCTGATGACCGAGCCAGAGTAGAGGGAAGATGAAATGAGAGTAGGATAGAAATTTTCTGGGTACTTTCCAATTTACGAAAAAGTTTCGTGTTTTAGTGTTTCATTCATACATGGCTTTGATTGAAAAATAATTTTTTATAACAAGTCTCAATTGAGTGATTGTTTGATTTTGATATGTGATGTGACCCTTAAGACTGTTAAGAGTAGAGAAAGGATTCGATAAATAGAGTGAATGATTGTCTTATCAATTTCCATGACTGAGTGTTATAATCTCATTTGGGACGATCAAGTCTTAAGTTGGGGGTGTTTGTTAGCTCTCAAAAAGAGCTATTATTCCTAGCTTAATTTTGGCTCGTTATCGGATTTTACATGTTCATTTTCTTATTTTGTAGGTATGGAGCAATCATGAGGTAGAATTGGCAATTTGGAGCCGAACGAGGTTATGTTGAAGCAATTTGGAGTTGATTTAAGCATCCAGGCTTCAAAGGAGTTGAGATTGCCAAATTGCCATCGAGTATGGTCAGCCATCGAGTATCAACGAGTACCATTAAGCAAAGGGTTGTCGAGTACCATCGAGTGAAATTCTACCAAGAAAATAAACATTAAGCATCGAGAAGACGAGCAACGAGTATCGAGGAAACGAGTAGCGAGTAACAAGTTTCTGATAGAACACTCAACGTTACAACGCTCTTCACAAGCCTTAGTCCAACGCTCGTTCGACTCTGGAAGGCAGTAGCATCAAGTGCAGGGCAGCATTGCAACGTTGCCCCAAGCGTCGTGATGCTTCGAAATTAAATCATCGCCAGTGTTGCAATGCATCTCAACACTTGAGCCTCAACGTTGTAAGGCAGAACACTTAGTGTTGTAACGCCACTCCAAGTGTTGCAACACTATGACAGTTGACGAAAAATTGTTCAACGCGTGATGTAAGCAAGCGTTGAACGCATCGTTGCAACACTTGCCCAACGCTCTCCAATGCGTGCCACAGTATTGCAACACTATTCCCCAGCGTTGCGACGCTGCGCACAACTTATAAATATTGCGTTGGTGTTGAGCATTCAAGAGGGAAGAAATCAAGCAACCTTCTAACGCATCGTTACTAAATACTTTCGAATAGAGTTAATTGTTAGAGTTTAGTTTAGTTTTGGGAGCCATTGAAGCCAAATTGTTGATCGATCATTGTCATAGTCAACCTTGACTCTCTCCTTTGATCATTGTAATTCAAATATGCCTTTCAGAGGTTATATAATTTTCTTGGGATAGTTTGTCTGTCTTAATTCTTGAAGTTTACTAGTTTAATTTATTCAATTGTTGTAAACCCTTTTGGGTGAATTTGAATTATTAATAATAGACTTTTGATGAATTTTTTTGACAAATTAATTTATTGAATTTCTTGTTTGCAAAATCATTCTAGCCTGTGCATAATTGATTGATTAAGTTGCACGTATTAGGACCGCATGTTTAGGGTCTAGACTTTTTCTGGCCAAATTCATATATGCCCTAGTATAATCCTTCCTAAATAAATCATGAGATGTGGTTGTCCGACTTGTAGTGTGTCTCGATAATTGAACCTTTACTTAATATTTTTCAGTTTTAACTTATATGTCGCTGAGAAAGAAACGTTTTAAACTAAATTAGGGCTGATTTAAATTGTTATCAAAATTGGCTAATTGGGCTATTAGAATTCTAATAGGTTGAGGGGTTCACATAATTGAAGAAATTAACTAATATCTAATGATAGAAAATAAAAAGCATACAAACCAATCCTAAGATTTTTCATTAATTTGATTCAATCCCATTTTCGGTACCAACTCTTATTTATTCTTCTCTATTTGGTTTTTAATTTATTTTATAAACAAAATCAAGAACCATCGAAAACCCATTTATTTGAAATTCATAAATTGGTCTAAGTTAATTCAACAGTCTCCATGTGGATTGACTCCGATCTTACCACTTTACTACGTGTGTAGTATAAGTCTTGAATCGGTAAAAATAAATCATCTTTGCTCAGGCCGGGAGTGGTTACGATGCGCTAGTCCCCGAGTCTGAATAGAGATGAATAGAAAATATGCATTTAGTTTAAAAATTTACAACATACTCCATAACGAAATATAGAAAAAATAAATTTGGGTTCAAAACCCTTACCTTTGAAGACCGTTCTTCAATGGAAAATCCCTCAATCTCCAATTGGGCATCACCATGAAGGAAATATTGGTATTCTCTGGGATGAGAATCTAGGAGGAGTGTGTGCTTTGACTATTTTGGAAGAGGGAATTAGAGAGAAGAATGGAGATGAGGAAAGGATTTTACAGAAACGTACTGTAGATAGAGTTTTTGTATCTCTGTTAACCCACTGAAGAAAATCAACCACTCTTCAGCCCCACTAACGTGATGGAGAGAAAGAATGGGGAGAGAGTTACAACTCCCTCCCATAATTATTTTAAAACAAATTAAATAATTTTATTTATTTATTTTAATAAATTATTTGATATATATTTACATAATAACTACCTTATCATATAATATATATTAACTATATGTTATATCAAATATAATATATAACCTATAGTTTCTATATTGTATCATATACAATATAACCTATAGTTTCATTCCTCTCATCAATGACATTTAATATAAATCTCATTTATATTAAATTTAATTATATGACTCCAATTCATATAATTAACATTTGAATCATATTCAAATATTTATTTCCTCTCAAATATACTTTGTATTATAATGTATCAAATACATTATAATAATTATATCATATATAACTAATTCCCTCACATTATTTGAACAATTCAAAATAATCTAAAAACTGATTCTCATTTATTCCCGTTAAGCTACCAAAGGGATCTTATGGACCTGTAGCTTGAAGCTCTAACAGTCAATAATTTATTAAACTCCTTTAATTAAATTATCCACCATCCGTTAACTATCTGGTACTCCACTAAAGATCGAAAGTTGTAATTTTTGCACTACAGATATATTTCTGTGTCTATTGGATATAACCAGTCAACAGTACGATGACCCTTCACAAATTGCTCTAAGTACATTTGGACCAAAATTACCGTTTTCCCCCTGTAGTTACATCTAACTCCTTAAGTACCACTGATCCCTCTAATGAACAATAAATTATAGTCCAACTATGACCAAACTGAAGGAACTCGTTTACAAAGAGATCCATGAGCGGAAGTGGATCATCTAAATTATATTTAGATTTAAAACACAAATTTACAGCAAACATATAGATTATGCATTCTAATTACATCATGCTTTTAAATAAGAAATAAAGTTAAGAGATTATACCTTTGAAGAACAATTCTTCGCGTAAATCCCTCAAACTATCACGAACCTCAAACAACAAACTTGAAGACCCTCTTCAAGAAAACTCGAACCAAAAGGTTGAAGACACTACAACTTGGAGTCCTCGGTATTCTCAGAGTGAGAACCTAGGAAGTGGTGGACTTTGACTATTTTAGTTAGGAGAGAGTTGGAGAGTTTGGAGGAGGAGGACGATTGAAGAAGAAGCACTATCATATAGTTTCTGCTTCAATCGTTTAGTTCAAAGCTCCTATCATATAGGCTCTGTAATTTCGTGCAGTGTTATTAACATTGGAAAAATAAAATCATATTTTTATTAATTCCATTTGTCACAAAAACCACTTAACCATCCACTAAGGCGGTTAGAGATAAAAAGGAATTAATTATCCAAAATAATAAATAACATAAATAAATATGATAACCAACTTATCATATTCTTTTTATAACCAATAATTTTAATATTGCATCATATACAATATAAACTATAGTTGTTTTTCTCTATTTTATGACATTTAATATAAATCAGATTTATATTAAAATTAATAACTATTTGAATCTCATTCAAATATTTATTCTTCCAATTAAACTATAATGTATCAAATACATTATGTCAATTATATCATATATAATTGAATCAATTTAATTATATCATATATAATTAAATTCCCTCCTATTAATTTGAACAATTCAAATTAACCCAAAAACTTATTCCCAACTAAATTCTTTTGAGTTACTAAGGGGACCTTATGAACCTATAGCTTGAAGTTCCAATAGTACGTAATTAAACTCTTTAATTACATTATCCACCATCCATTAACAGTTGGGCACTCCACTAAAGATATACAGTTGCACTCTTCGCATTACAGATATATTTATGTGCTATTAGATATAACCAATCAACAGTTCGATGACTCTTCACAAATTGCTCGTAAGTACAATTGGGCTAAATTACCGTTTTGTCCCTGTAGTTACCTCTAACTCCTTAAGTACCACTGATCCCTCTAATGAATAATAGATCATAGTTCTACTGTGATTAAACCCCTTTCGGGCTAGGAGAGGGTATGACATCGCATTGTTCAAAACCCAGAATTTGCCCTTAAGGGAGCAATTTATCTACTTATCCCTGCTTCAGGGAAGGAGTGAATTCCATCTTTTGTAACCGAGTTCCCAGTTCCCCAGTCAAACGAATCCCTAAAATGGTAGGCTTGTTGAGTCGGTGATTTGGCCACTCTCACCCATACAAATCAAAGGACCACCCTCATAGGTAGGAGTTCACAACTCATTCAGGATTAAGATCATGTTACCTATGGTCATCCTAGTGAAATTAAAATCTCTATTATGAATGGTGTTATATAATGAGACTAAACATTTCGTGTTCCGGTCTTATATAAACTCCTTTGTATAGAATATCCCCACTCACATGTCTAATGTATGAATGATCAGGATCAGATCATTTGTAGCACTTTACTGTTAGCATTAGGGCTTCAATCAAACCAAGTATTTTGATGATAACAAACTCAGATTTTTTGTACTAACATTTTTAGTGTTTCAGAGTCACTATCTTGTATAGCTCGGAAAGACGATTCCAATGCAATTTGAATCGCTCAAATCGGAGTTCAAACGAGAAAGTTATAAGCAAAAGAAAATTGGAGAGGAAATCCAACGTGGCAGTGACACATGACACCTTGCTGACATGGCATCCAATGTGGCACACAAACGGTCAAAATTGATGACGTGTCCAACCGGTTACTTTTTGCTAACATGGCACATGATGTGGCAGTGACGTAGTAACCGTGGACGAATGAGATAATGACAAGTGGTAGAGACCCAGCTTCATGCATGGATGCGCGCGTGCGCCGCACGTGCCTGCGGTTTCTTCACAGAATGCAACGTGTAACGCTCAATCCTCTCCCCTGTGCGCATGGTGCTCATTTCATCCGGCTATTTTTTTTTATTTTCATTCTTATTTTCCTTTAATTTTCTGATAAAATTTTCTCCAAATTCTCATCAAATTTCAGCATTTTCAAATTTGATTTCCTTCCTAAATTGTCATCCTTCAAATCCTTTTTTATTCTCCAAATCTCAATAATTCTAGTTTTTCAATTCCTCTCTTAATTACAAATTCTCTCATTTTCTATTTTTATTCAATCTCCACCCTTCATTTGCAATCATATCCAATGGCCAAAATTTATCCCCCTCGCCTATAAATTCAACTTGATTTTACTCTTCATCGATATACCAAAAACTATCAAGTTTTAAGCTCTCAATTCTCTCTACTCTCAAATTCTTGTCCTCCTTGCTCCTAAATTGGCCTAGAGTTATTTTTGTGAGTTTTTTTTTGAGTGCTCAACTTGTGTATTTAGCCTTCAAGAGGTAATATTGTGAGGTTTTCTTTTAATTT
Organism: Benincasa hispida; assembly: GCF_009727055.1. Lineage (NCBI taxonomy): Eukaryota > Viridiplantae > Streptophyta > Magnoliopsida > Cucurbitales > Cucurbitaceae > Benincasa > Benincasa hispida. The sequence continues at coordinate 36,124,950 of NC_052352.1, forward strand.
TTGGGAATTGTATTAAGGTGTGGGTACACCTTGGGTTGTGAGAAAAAGAAATTGGTTTGATCCTGAACTAGTAAAAAGGATTTTGAGTTTCTCTTTAGCCTAAGAAAAAGAGGGTCATGTGTGGTCCTCACCTGCAAGAGGATCACTTAGTGAAATACTCAAGGAGTCTTGGAGAGTGGAGTAGGCAATTTGCCGAACCATTATAATTCCCGGTGTTTTCTCTTCCTCTCTCTCTTTTATTTCTGGTTTTCAACTTTTTGCTTCTTGTCTTAGTTATTTTTTAATCTTTCCTAATTGCATGATTTAATTTTTAGTTTGTTATTTAAATTTATCCTTGATTAAATTGTCTTTAAATTTGAAGTTATCATAGCTTGCATGATTTAAGTTTTGTCTTGCATAAATTTTCTTTAATCAAATTAGTGGGTTAACTTTATTGAGCATTGTTTGAAGATAAAATTATTTTTTAAAAATTGGTAGTCAACCCTATTCACACCCTCTCCCCTTTTAGTGTTGCCTTTAGATCCTACAACATTTGTAACATCTACAAAGCGGGCCATACTCGTAGTGTTACCATGATAAGGTACCCAGCCTTATCCATATACTACAGACTATTTAGGTTATCACTTAAACATGATCCGCCTGTATGTCTCCACATACATGTTTAAGTTATAATGATAACCTTGGATGTTAGTTTATTGGTTTGTGAATAATGCAACTAAAATATCACATATTTCATAGACAAAGTGAATAAAATATCAAATAATATTAATCACATACAAATTTGTTCATACAAGGTTTATAAACTATAGGACCCTATGAGATTTAGGGCATAATCCCAACACAAATCCCTCTCGAGCCAGTATAGGGTGTAGTGCCACATTGTTCAAGCCCCGAAATTAGTCCTTGAGGGAGCAATTTATCTACTTATCCCGACATTGAGGAAGGAGTGAATCCTTTCTTGTGTAGTTGTGTTCCCAGCTCTCAAATTAGACGAATCCCCAAAATAGAGTCGACAATTTGGCCACTTTTACTCATACAAATCAAAGGACAACCTTCATAAGCAGGAGTTCACAACTCACTCAGGACTTAGGTCATGTTACATATGGTCATCCTGGCGAAATGTAAGTCTCTATTATGAACAACGTTATATAATGGGACTAAACATTTCGTGGTCCAGTCTTATACAAACTCCTTTTATAGAATATCTCTGCTCATATGTCTCCACACGAATGATCAAGATTAGATCAATTGTAGCACTTTACAACAACTGTAGCATCTATAAAGTAGGTCATACGCGTAGCGTCACCAGGATAAGGTATCCAGCCTTATCCATCTACTATAGACCATTTAGGTTATCACTTAAACATGATCCACTCGTATGTCTCTACATACATGTTTAAGCTACAAGATAACCTTGGATCTTAATTTATTGGTTTGTGGTTAATGCAACTCAAATTGAAATAAAACATCATATATTTTATTAAATAAAAACATATTTGTACATTACAAATACAAACTATAGAACCCTATGAGATTTAGGGCATCAACCCCAACACGACCGTTATCTGAGGAGGAAAAATATTTTGAAAAAGTGAGTTGGGATGCCAAATGAGTGACTATTTTAAAATAAACATTCACAAACATAATCGTACTGGAAGATGTATAAAATAATCAACAACAAAAAATACTTCCATAGTTTCGGGGCTAAAGCATGCTTAACTTAAAACTCATAATCATTAAAACATCAACATTTCATAATAGTTGGAAAACCCTAAAAATATAACATATACTTTGCATTTCTTATAAAAAATCATACATAGCTTGTACCCTTAAACCTTAGTTGGGTGGAGTCCCTTTTGCTCACATTCCTAACATCAATAACCTTAAATGAGGTGGAAGTTCTACATCACCAACAACCTCGATAATAATCATATGTGCATGTAGAAATGCCCCCAAAGGCTAATAGCACCCTAACACACGACTCAAAGCCTTCATGTGTGCTAAAGTGGGTCCCAAAGACCTTCTTTAGATACCTTCATCTCCTTCAGCACTAAGGTATAATACAAGCCCTGAGTGCCTTCGTCTCCTTGAGTATCAGGGTCCCAGATACCTTCATCTCCTTCAGTATCGGAAATTCATAACTAGAGTACTAAAATCAAGCTTTAAGTAAAACATACTTTGCATTTAAAGTCATTTAGCATTTCTCAGAAAACATGGCATTAAAGATAGATAACATCATATAAACCTCATAAATACATCAGGAATGCTTGCATCAATATCATCATGCTTGGATCATCATATGGAAACATACATATACTTTTCTTTAATAAGGAACTCACATACTTTTCTTTATAGTTATGCTCAGTTGCCTAATACATTTTGAAGACATGCAGTAGAGACCGCTGTTTACATTTTTAACATGGTTCTCTCGAAAAGTGTTTCTGAAACACCTTATGAATTATAGAGAGGATGTAAAGGTAGTTTACATCACTTCACGATTTGGGGATACCTAACACACGTGCTAGATCAGAATCTAAAGAAGTTGGAACGTCGTTTAAAAGTATGCCTATTTGTAGAATACCCCAAAGAAACAAAAGGTGGTCTATTTTATGATCTTTAAGATGACAAAGTAGTTGTATTGACAAATGCTACATTCTTAGAGGACCACATAAGAAATCATCAACCTCACAGTAAGCTAGTATTGAGTAAAATGACTAAAAAACTATAGATAGATCAATAAAGGTTATTTATCAGGCTGGTCTTTCAACAAGAGTTGTTGATGAAACTGGTCTATCCCATCCTTCTCAAGTTGAGAGTGCATCGACATAGTGGGAGAATTGTTCAACAGCCTGACCGTTACATGGGTTTGACAGAAACTCAGGTTTTTCATACCCAATGATGGCTTGGAGTATCCATTGACCTTTAAAAAAGCAATAGAAGATGTGGATTGAGACTAGTGGATAAAAGCCATGGACCTCGAAATGGAGCCTATGTACTTCAATTTAGTCTGGAAACTTGTAGATCAACCAGATGGGGTAAAACCTATTGGTTACAAATGGATCTATAAGAGAAAACAAGACCAAGCTGATAAGGTACAAACCTACAAAGCTAGACTCGTGGAAAAAGGGGTTTCCTAAAGAGAGGAGTGGACTATGAAGAAACCTTCTTTCCAGTTGCCATGATTAAGTTTAGAATAATCTTATCCATTAGTGCCTTTTATGATTATGAGATCTGGTAAATGGATGACAAGACAACCTTTCTGAATGACTATCTTGAGGAGAGTATCTATATGTCTCAATCAGAGGGGTTCATTGAACAAGGTCAAGAGCAAAAGGTTTGCAAGCTTGAAAAATCTATTTATGGGTTGAAACAAGCATCTCGATCCTGGAATGTAAGATTTGATTTTTTGATCAAATCTTATGACTTTGAACAGAATGTTGACGAATCTTGTGTTTACAAGAAGATTGTAAAAAAAAAATGTAGTTTTCTAGTATTATTTGTTGATGATATTCTACTCATTTAGAATGAGGTAGAATTCCTTGCTGACATTAAGGGATGACTAGCATCGCAATTTCAAATGAAAGATTTGGGAGATTCTCAAATATTCTTAGAATCTAAATTATTCGGAATCGCAAAAATAGAATGCTAACCTTATCTGCCTTATCTCAAGCATCTTATATTGACAGGGTGTTGTGTAGATATAAGATGCAAAATTCCAAAAAAAGTAAGTTGTCTTTCAGGCACGGAATTCTTCTGTCTAAAGAATAGTGTCCTAAGATACCTCAAGAGATTAAGGTTATGAAACGAATTCCTGATGCATCAGCGGTTGGGAGTTTGATGTATGCCATGTTGTGTACATATGCAGATATATGCTATGCATTTGGAATAGTCAGCAGGTTTCAGTCCAATCCTAGATATGATCATTGGACTGCCATAAAAAGCATCCTCAAGTATCTTTGAAGAACGAGGGATTATAGGCTTGTGTATGGTCTAAGGATTTGATCCTTACAGGATACGCTGATTTGATTTTCAGACCAATGTGGATTTTAGGAAATCTACTTCGGGATCAATATTCACTCTAAATGGAGGAGCATAAAGCAAAGTTGTATTGCTGACTCCACCATGGAAGCGGAATATGTAGCTGCATGTGAAGCAGTGAAAGAAACAGTATGACTCAGAAATTTGTTGAATGATTTGGAAATAGTTCCAAATATGCATCTGCATATCATACTCTATTGTGACAATAGTGGAACATTTGCAAGCTCAAAAGAATTGAAAATCCATAAGCACAGGAAGCACATTGAGTGCAAATACCATCATGGAGATAGTACACCGAGGAGACATGATTGCTACGCAGATAGCCTCAGAAGACAATTTAGCTTATCCATTTACAAAAGCCCCCAGGGCTAAAGTGTTCGAGGATCACCTGGTCAGACTAGGACTACGAGATATATAAATCTAAGGCAAGTGGGAGAATTCATAAGTATTTAGATGCCCTAGTTTATTGTATTTATAGTTTATTCTCTCTTACTCAAGATTGTATATATGTAATCCCACTGGAGTTTTAGTCCAAGTGGGATTTTGTTGAGTTGTATGTCCTAAATCTCGCAATTTGAATTTTTAAACATATTTTATTTGCAATAAAGTTGTTGTTGAGGATTATTCAATAAAGTTGTTATTAAACATGTAAATTGCACTTCTGAAGCCTAAATCCAATAAACTAAACAAACCCCTGCTATAGTATGAATACTTGAACTTTATATATAGAGACATAAAAGTGGATCAAGTTTGAGTAAATAGCCTAAACGTCTATTGTATACGAATAAAGTTGGGTGCCTTATTTTGGAGACATTATTGGATGCGACCCACCTTGTATTTAGTACAAAAGATGTGATCCTAAATCGTTCATGTGGAAATATGCGAGTGGGGGCGTCCTATGCAAAGAGTTTGTATAAGATCGGATTAAGAAATAAGCCACTCTTACTTTATAATGTTGTACTGTTTAAGACTGACTATTTCAAAGTGATGACCTAGGTAACTTGACCTTAATCCTGAGTTAATTATGAACTCCTATTTATTCAGGATTATCCTTAGATTTGCATGGGTAAGGGTTGGCTTAATAGTGTCGGCTTAATAAGTCCCCTATTTCAGGGGTAAGACCGGGTAGATAGCTGGGGCATAGGGTGCAAGACCAAATTCATTCCTACCCACTTTTATGGATAGTAGAGAGGTTGTTCACTTAAATTGTGACTCTGATTCTTGAACAAGGGGCCCCACCCTCTCAGTGGCTCGAGAGGGACTCAGTTTGGTGATTGGATCACAAACCAATAATTCATTAGAGGATCAGTGGGACTTAAGGAGCAAGATGTAATCTTGGGAGAAAAATAGCTTTTGACCCAGCCGTTATTACGAACAAAATAGAGAGGTTGTTCCCTTAAATGGTCAACTTAATGATTATAGTTATATCAAGTCGAAAATATATCTACAGTGAAGGGAGTGCAACTACTAGGCTTTAGTGGAGTGACTCGGTAGTTAACAATATTAGTTAATTAGATTAAAGAGTTTTGTCGGTTAATCTTAGATCGTTGGAATCCATGATCTGTAGGTCCATTAGGTCCCCCTATTAGCTTATATCGGACTAAATCGTAGAACAGTGTGACGAACAAATTTGAAGTTTTCGAATTCGATATTTGGAGTAAAGTGTTGAATATATTCGATATATTTAACCTAATGTTTAATTGTGAATTAAATATACAGAGAGAGAGAAAGATATTTAAAAGATTTGAATATCGAAATTTTTTAATATAGGGATTGAAAAATGACCAATTAGGATTGATTGGGATTAATATGGTTTTAATTAATTAATTGTTTAAATTATATTAAAACTAAAGAGGTCAAAGATTGGATTGAAAGTCAAAATTATTGACTACGTCAAAATTGTAACAATAGTCAAAATTGTTGACTAGGTCAAAATTGAGATAAAATCAAAATGTTGACTTCTTTAAGAGCCAAAAAGTCAAATTGTTGACTATGGACTTTGAGCATCAAAGTTTGACCTTTGCTCAAGTTAGTAGAAAGATCCAAGATTCATTTAGTGGGAAAATCCATCTTTTATAATTTTGATTAAATAATGTTGCTAAGTGTTCGTCTCACTTGAAGATACTAATCCCACTTTGAGTTAATGAAATTTTGAGTGTCAAATTTTTATTAACTCAAATTTGCATGTTTTGCATGATTTTGTCTATAAATGGAATGATTCTATGAAGTTTAATTCTTTTTTGGCAAAGTGGAATTTCTTGAGATTTTTTAGAAAGTTCTAACCCTAATTCTCTCTCGAACCCTTAACCATTTTCTCTCCAAATTGGTCACTCATCGTATTTCACATCCGGTTCTAACGCTAAAGAATAGTCGGGATGACTCTCATGGTGGCTACGAACCATTTGTGAGAAAAAATTTTCATAACCAGAGAAGAATTTGGGCTACAAAGGTTGTATACTCTTATCCCTTTAATTTATGTTAAATTGCATGTTTATTCTTATGAAATTAACCTAATTAGAGTACTTACGATCTAAATTGCTTATGGACGTTAATCGTTAACTCCATCATTCTACACTATCTCCCATACAGGGCTTTGTATAGTGCCATTCCAATATTGGAATGGTAGTTGTTGTTGCTCCGATAAAGGCAAGTGTGTGCCCCAACACATAAGCTCTTAACATATCTTCCAATATCTGAATGGTCCTTTCTGACTGATGATAACGGGCAGAAATACACGTTATCATAGTACTAAATCCTTAAACAATGTTGGATTGCATTGCTAAAATATGTTAAATTGTGTCCATTAAGCATAAATTCTATAATATTGCGGTTGCATGTGTCCAACGCATTAGAACAGTTGATTTTTATATTTTTGGGTAGAATAATGCGTTAATGCAATGCAAAGAATGCAATCATAGGAATACATCGATCGAGCGCAACTTTACCGCAAGACTTTGCGTTGATCGTGCTCGCAAACATCCACCCAAGAAGAATCATCGCAACATGGTGGGCGCATCCGGACAAAAGGACAATTAAGATCAATGGGACAGAAAGATGACGGCAATCGGATCCAAATTAAGTTGACAGCCGATAATGGTCACAAAGTACATCTGGCTTTATCGGTGACAACTATCCGACGCATCAGTCAGGAATTAAAGTTGTCCCATCTGTACAATCAGGAGAGAGAAGCCGCCTTTCACCTTTGATGTCCTATAAATATCAAGTGCATTCTTCAGAGAAGGGGTCAAGCAATCAATTATTTTCATTATTTTACAAATTCGCGTCTCTATCCATAGTCTTCTTTCATTTTAAGGTAGAGCGAGGAAGAAGGTGTGCCGGTAGATCGTTCTGGCGAGCTTGGGAAAGCACCGGAAGCTCCAAGACAGATAGAGGGCCGACTCTTGTGGAATTGGGAATATCTTTAGCTCAGAATAGAGATCCCAGTGTAAAAAGCCTCAGTCAGCAAGGAATTGCTACCAGACTCTCTACCTTAATTCCATTTCTATATCTGTTTACTCTCTGTGATTCACGCATGAGTAACTAAATTAGTTGAATGGGTTGAGAAGCATTTAGCTAACACAATGAGGGAATCTTCATTCTTTGTGGCTATCTTGTTTATGTATGCTTCATTCGTCTATAGAGATACTCGGGAGGGTAGTCTAAGGACAGGATCTAGACTTGGGAAGGTTAGGTCAGAATCTAGGTTTGGAAAAACCAGATTAAAACGCATAAACGAGAGATAGGCGCTTAGGGATAAGCACTATTTGTTATCAACGCATCGTATGCATCTTAGCAATAAGATATGATTGTATGCGGTCACCTTGATTTCATGCATTTTGCTTCAACACATAGGACAAGAGTAGAGACTTAGGAATAAGCTCTATGGACATTTTGCATGCAAACTTGCATCCTAGATTTAGGAGCATTGCATTTATATTGGAAAATGACTTGCTGTGCGTGGTAGTAACATGGTCGCATAGTCTGACGCATCCCCAAGTAACGTTAGCTAAAGATCTTTTCAACCCGTTCATCGCATACTCATTGCATTTATCAACGCAAATTTCGTTTCTCAAATCCGCCACATTTATTTTTAATCAACGCAACCAACAAACCAACCACCTTATTTATTTTACTGGTTACCGCAAACTATTTTCACAAGTCTCTGTGATCGACCCTGGACTTACCAGGAAACTCAGAGGAATTTACACTTGAATTCCACTAGGGAAACTTGAGTGCACAACGTAATTACATCAACGCATATCATCCATATTCCACAGTTAATAAAATAACGCATCAAGTTTTTGGCATCGTTGCCGGGGACTTCGGTAAAAGAGTTGTTAACGATAATTTTTGTGAATTCTTTGCAGAACTCTCAATCTTTGGTGAACTACGACCCGGAGATTGAGAGAAAATTTCGAAGGAGACTAAGAGATTGCCAACAACAACCATAATCTGATAAAGAAGAGATGGCAGAGCAGCTTAGGAATGAACCACAAAATAATAACAATGTCATGGCACATCCAATTCTGTTGTCAAACGATCTCAATAGGCCTATTAGGGACTATACATCACCAAACCTCTATGATTTCTCTCCGAGAATCATGAGGCCTGCCTTAGACGAAAGTAGATTTAAAATGAACCTGGTGATGCTGTAGATGATCCAAGCTGCAGGTCAATTCGGAGGAAGGCGTGGCGAGGATCCGCACGCCCACCTCCGAAGTTTTATTGAAATCTGCGATACTTTTGTGTTCCCGAACATCTCTGCTGAGGAGGTTCGACTAACGTTGTTTCCATTTTCTTTCTGTGATCAGGCTAGGAAATGGGCCTACTCGCTCGAACCAGGAGAGATCACTTCTTGGGAGCAGGTGGTGGAGAAGTTTATGAAGAAGTATTTCCCACCTACAGAGAATGCCAGACAAAGAAAGCTTATTACTAATTTTGAACAAGATATGCACGAATCACTCAGCGATACCTGGGCGAGGTTTAAAAGGTTGGTCCGAGATTATCCGCATAATGGACTGCCAGACTGCCTTCAAATGGAAATTTTCTACCAGGGTTTGAATCCTGCTTCGCAGACCGCTGCCAATGCGGCAGCAGCTGGTAGTTTGCTCTACAAGAATTATGATGAGGTGAAGAATATCCTAGATCGCATCTCCAAGAATCATGAAGACTGGAGGGAGAGCGACCAAAGATTAAGACTCAAAGATTCTGACGCAAGTAACGGTGCTATTGTTTCATTGCAAAATCAAATGACCGCAATGATGAATTTGATTCAAGGAATGACGATCAGCAGCCCAACACCGCAAGGTGGGCAAGTCAACGCAATAAGTCAAAACATCGCAAGGTGTACGACTTGCAGTGATGAGCATGCGATGGAGGTTTGTCCACAAAACCTACAGTCTGTATATTTTGAAAAGAACAACCTCTTTTCCAACACCTACAACCCCGGGTGGAAAAACCACCCAAACTTTGCTTGGAAGAATCAACAACAAAATTTTCAATCTATGGCACAAAAAAAAGGGCCACCAGGGTTCTTTCAACGCAACAACGGTCAATAGAGCAACCAAGCAAGTAGCTCAGAACAACCACCGCAATCTTCTTCCCTAGAAGGTCTATTGAAGCAATATATAAAGAAAAATGAAACGATGCTTCAAAGCCAGGCTACGTCCATCCGCAACCTTGAATTGCAAATGGACCAGATTGCAAATGAGCTCAAAAGTAGACCGCAAGGGGCGCTGCTAAGTTCAACCAAGCTTCCACGTAACCCAGGGGGTTCAGGTAAGGAACAATGTCAGGTTGTGACATTGCGCAGTGGAAAGATTGTGGAGGTAGAAAAGAAGTAGAACAGATCAACCTCCATCACATCTGAACCTGAGATTACGACAACGCAAGAAGAAGAAAAAGAAAATGAAGCAGTAGAACCTGAGGTTGCGTCAACCTCAAAGTCAAATGAAACGGAAACCGTGAAAGTCCAGTTTCTACCTTTCCCTCAGAGGCTAAAGAAGAAGAAAAACGAAGAGGTACAGTACCAACGTTTCTTATCTATGTTAAAGCAATTACATGTTAATATTTTTTTCAGTGAAACGATTGAGGAAATGCCTGCTTATGCCAAGTTTCTGAAGGACATGGTAACTAAGAAAAGAGGCGCTGGAAAATTTGCCACAAGTGGCATCTAACGCAAAGTTCCGAAGCATTTATCTCCACGAATGATAGCAATGTCCTGGAGCTTCACTATTCTGCTCCATAGAAGGATCTCTAATGGGCAAGCCCTGTGTGACTTAGGGCCAACATAAATTTAATGCCGCTGTCTAATCTTTCGCATACTAAATTGGGGCAACTTGTGCCCACATCCGGTTGACTCCCAACCGGCCACAAGATCCTGGTTCATCCAGAGGTAAGGTGATAAGGACGTGCTGATGTCAAGATTGGATAAATTATGGCCAAGTTGACCAGTCCATCAGTCCTGGTATTATGAGGCCGGAATAAAGGAGTGGGCCCTATGCATTTTGGGTACGACCTTCGTCATCAACGTTCGTGGCTCAAATTGATGTGCACAGTGAGATCACTTTGAGCATAAATGGACAGAAGCTCAAATTTAATATAATTCGTGCCATGAAATTTCCTGATGAGGAAGACATGCAAGATTCTGATGATGACATGAATTTGATTGAAGAAGAAAAGTCTGATGAAGAATATGAAGAAGAGGATGCCAACGCACCCGTAGCTGCCTACAATGCGATTGTAGCAAAAACAAACAAAGAAGAAGATAGATCGCAATGCAAGAAGACGAGCCAAAGGAAGAAAGAAAAATAATGCAACCTTCTCTCGTGAAGCCACCAACCCTTGAATTAAAAACCCTACCAACACATCTAAAGTACGCATTTCTGGGGCAGAATGAGAAGCTACCAGTGATAATTTCCTCCGCACTCAACGTAGATCAAGAGAATACATTGATAAGCATTCTCAAAAAGCATGTGCATGCAATGGGCTAAACACTCACTGATATCAAAGGAATTAGCCCCGCGTACTGCATGCACCACATTCGTCTTGAGGACGACCACAAAGCAACCATTGAGAATCAACGCAGACTTAACCCTGCGATGAAAGAGGTCGTTAAAAAGGAGATTATCAAGTGGCTGGATGCAGGCATTATCTATCTCATTATAGATAGCACGTGGGTCAGCCCCGTGCAATGTATGCTAAAGAAGGGCGGAATGACGGTAGTCCCCAATGAGAACAATGAATTAATACTGTAAAGAACCATCACTGGATGACGCATATGTATAGACTACCGCAAATTGAATGCAGCCACAAAGAAGGATCACTTCTCTCTGCCATTTATCGATCAAATGTTGGACAGATTGGCAGGGAATGATTTTTACTGTTTCTTGGATGGATACGCCGGGTACAACCAGATCATGATAGCTTCTAAAAACCAAGACAATACCACATTCACCTACCCATATGGGACATTCGCTTTCTGACGCATGCCGTTCGGCCTCTGCAATACGCCAAGCACATCCAGAGGTGCATAATGGCAATCTTTTCAGATTATCTCGATGACTCAGTAGAAATATATATGGATGACTTCTTCATTTATGGGAACACTTATGAAGTTTGCCTGGCCAATTTGGAGAAAATTCTGAAAAGATGTGAAGAGACGAACCTGGTGCTTAACTGGGAAAAATGTCACTTCATGGTGACAGAGGGTGTAGTGTTGGGATACAAGGTCTCTCGAGAAGGGTTGGAGGTGGACAAAAAAATTTACGCAATTGAAAAGCTTCCACCTCCAACCAACGTGAAGGTAGTACGAAGCTTCTGGGGCATGCTGGATTCTATAGACGATTTGTTAAAGACTTTTCTAAGACAGAAAGACCATTGAGTGCGTTACTAGAGGCAGACAGAAAGTTTGAATTTGACAACAATTGCCTCGACGCATTTCGAATTTTAAAGGACGTGCTGATTACCCCACCCGTCTTAATTGCACCAAATTGGACACCGCCATTCGAAATCATGTGCGACGCAAGCGTGTATGCGATAGGCACCGCACTAGCGCAAAAGAAGAAAACAATTTTGCACCCCATCGCCATATACGAGTAAAATCTTTGACACCCTGCCAAATATATACCACCACTGAAAAAGAAGGCTTCTGGCTGGTGATTTTGCGTTGGAAAAAAATTTGGCCATACTTGTTGGGGAACCAAGGATACCATTCATAACTTGATCACTCGACAATCAAATATTTGATGACAAAGAAGGACGCAAAGCCGAGATTGTTCACAGTATGAGGTTCCCTCCTTTAAAACATTTGAAATATCGAAATAATTGATAGAAAGGGCGGACCAAGAATCAAGTTGCGATCATTGTCCAGATGGAAAATCTTGAGCGCTTGACGCAGATGAATTGTAGAAGTGATTGCCGTGTTCCAGACGGCAATAGCTGAGTTCGAACATAGAAGAACTGCCTTGTGTATTGGGCCGGACATCATTAGAGGATTTTGTTGGATCTAGTGAAGCTAATTTCCGCAAGAATTACACCTAGATCGAAACATGTGGAAGAATAGCTAATCGACAAATCGACATAGTACGATGGGACCATTATGGATGAGCCGAATCTGTATTAAACAGAGGCAGACCAAATCTATCGATTATCGTCTAGCAGGTGCTGCTCGAACAACGCTGAATTGTCAACAGGCCACAATTCGCATAATGGAAGGACAATTTGGAGAAAGCAGTAATGTAGCCAAAGTTTTGCCAAGTTGATTCTCTTTGGCCTTCATTATTTCAAGGATGCTTGGATCTAAGTGTGCAATGGAAATAGTGATTCAGTGTCACACGCACTTTGGCAAACATTTCATGGGAAGAATGCAATGCTGCAATGTATATACCCTACCTGGAGTGGAACATTTTTTGACGTATGGGGGATTGATTTCATGGGACCATTTCCCTCCTTTACAGACGGTGAAGCACAGTAGTATTTTATTAGTTTTGCGACTATGGTTACTCGAGTGGGTGATGGCAATTGCATGCGCACAAAGTGTTTGGTTAGTATCTACCCAGTTTCCTGAGAAACAATATATTTTCATGCGTTTTTGCACTCCGTGGCCATGCATAAGTGATGAAAGGATCACATTTGTCAACCACAATATAAAGGAGTTGCTCACAAGTACAATATCTCCCACAAAGTTTTGGCAACCGCATACCATTCGCAAACAAATGGCCTAGCTGAGGTGTCCAATCGGGAAATTAAATTGATACTTGAGAAAGTAGTCAAACCTTCGCGAAAGGATTAGGCAATGAAGCTTGATGAAGTGTTATGGGTATACCAGACCGCATTTAAAACACCTATAGGTATGTCCCCTTATGCTTTGGTGTTCTGCAAAGCATGTCACTTGTCGTTGGAACTGGAATATAAAGCATTGTGGGCGGTCAAGAAACTAAATTTCGATCTAAAGAAAGTAGGAGAAGCGCGAAAACTGAAGCTGGTCGAGCTAGAAGAATGGAGGATCAATGCATATGAGAATGCGAAGATTTATAAAGAGCGCACCACGCGTTGGCATGATAAACGCATATGCACTAGAAACCTTCAAATCGGGCAGAAGGTCTTACTCTTAAACTAAAGATTGCGGCTCTTCCCAGGAAAATTAAAATCACGCCAGTCCAGTCCCTTCATCATCAAAGAGGTATTTCCACATGGTGTAGTGGAACTAACCACTGAAGATGGCAGTCGAACATTTAAAGTTAATGGACAATGGATCAAAGCACATTGCGGAGGAGATTTTCAGCCAGAAACAGCCTCCACAAGTTGAAAAACCCAGACTATCTCTTACTCAATTTTTGAACATTTGAATCTTCGTCACGTGACTATTATCTGTATTTTACTTATCTTTCTTAATAATAATAATAATAACTTGTCGTTTTGTTTTGAAATCATTTGACCTTCTCTTTGTCTGTTTACAAGGATTAAGGCACAGTATCGTAGAGATACTACAAGAAGAAACAAATATTCTGATTCCATCACTGCAATTCACAGAAGTAAAGATTGTCGCAGGGATGGATGCATCAACACTCAATGCGGGCGATAGCGCAAAATTTGGGGGTGTACTTTTCCTTATCTTTATTTAAAATTTTGTGCTATCACATTGAATTTTAATTTTCAGAGTTTTATCACCGCATCTTCCCTGATTACCGCAATAATTTGTCGAGTAGATAAATTTAGTAGTTTACCACATGTTGTTTCTTCACCAAGTATGATTTCAATGATGAAAACTATGCTTCTATCTCTTTCGTCTATACTAGAGTCAACTTAAATCTTAAGATAGTCACCTCATGAAATATTTCTAGAAGTTAGGAGTTTGCTAGCTTTATGTCAAACCCTCTTTACAACGTATTCTATAACCATCGCATGACTTATTTTAATTTCTTTTGGCAATGAGGACATTGTCGTATTTTAAATTTAGGGGTGAGGTATTTACGGTATTTATTTTCAACTTTGTTATAAAAAAATTTGAATAACAACTCCATTGTAAACGCAATGGGAAACCCATGTTGATACGAGTTAAGTTGTAAAGGGCACTTACTCGTAGTTGGATGTCCGCATGACACACGTGGGGGCAAGCCAAAACGAAAGTAAGTCGCTAGGATCAACGCATAAATAAATGACCACAACTCCACTGCCAAGTTTGTATGAGTTTAGTTTGAGAAAGAGTGCATTGCTCGTAGTTGGATTTTGGCAAGACACCCGTGGGGCAAGCCAAAACGAAGGCAAGGCTTTCGAACTGGCGCAAGGTCAGAAAAAATAGCAATGAAGAAAATTTTTGTGCAAGGATAAATCATTCAATACCTCGGTGGAAAATTTTCTTTTTGAAATAAATCATGCTTTTGAATAAGACTTAAGCTTGCAATCCCTAAGTCTTAGAAGTATTTTAGGAAGAGATTTGAATAAGACTGAAGGAAATTCTGACATATAGAATTTGAACGAAGTATTCTTGAGAAATCTAGGGAAAGAACTCTGCGACTAACTTGCTAAAGGAATCCTTAGTTTATGCTTGAGGACAAGCATTGTTTAAATTTGGGGGTGTGATAACGGGCAGAAATGCACGTTATCATAGTGCTAAATCCTTAAACAATGTTGGATTGCATTGCTGAAATATGTTAAATTGCGTCCATTGAGCATAAATTCTATAATATTGCGGTTGCATGCGTCCAACGCATTAGAACAGTTTATTTTTATATTTTTGTGCAGAATAATGCGTTAACGCAATGCAAAGAATGCGATCATAGGAATACATCGATTGAGCACAACTTCACCGCAAGACTTTGCGTTGATCGTGCTCGCAAACATCCACCCAAGAAGAATCACCGCAACATGGTAGGCGCATCCGGACGAAAGGAAAATTAAGATCGATGGGACAGAAAGATGATGGCAGTCGGATCCAAATTAAGTTGACGACCGATAACGGTCACAAAATACATCCAACTTTATCAGTGAAAACTATCCGACGCATCAATCAGGAATTAAAGTTGTCCCATCTGTACAACCAGGAGAGAGAAGCCACCTTTCACCTTTGATGCCCTATAAATACCAAGTGCATTCTTCAAAAAAGGGGTCAAGCAATCAATTATTTTCATTATTTTACAAGTTCGTGTCTCTATCCATAGTCTTCTTTCATTTTAAGGTGGACGCGAGGAAGAAGGTGTGCTGGTAGATCGTTCCGACGAGCTTGGGAAAGCACTAGAAGCTCTAAGACAGAGAGAGGGCCGACTCCTGTGGAAGCAGGAGTATCTTTAGTTCAGAATAGAGATCCCAGTGTAAAAAGCCTCGGTCAGTAAGGAATTGCTACCAGGCTCTCTACCTTAACTTCTATTAGCATTTTGTACTTAATTATTTATAAGAATGGAATTTCTTTCTCTATATTTGTTCACTCTCTGTGATTCACGCATGAGTAGCTAAATTAGTTGAATGGGCTGAGAAGCATTTAGATAGCACAACGAGGGAATCTTCATTGTTTATGGTTATCTTGTTTATGTATGCTTCATTCGTCTATAGAGATACTCGGGAGGGTAGTCTAAGGACAGGATCTAGACTTGGGAAGGTCAGGTCAGAATCTAGGTTTGGAAAAACCAGATTAGAACGCATGAATGGAAGATAGGCGCTTAGGGATGAGCACTATTTGTTATCAAAGCATCCTATGCATCTTAGCAATAAGATATGATTGTATGTGGTCACCTTGCTTTCATGTATTTTGCATCAATGCATAGGGCAAGAGTAGAAACTTAGGAATAAGCTCTATGGACATTTTGCATGCAACACTTGCATCCTAAATTTAAGAGCATCGCATTTATATTGGAAAATGACTTGCTGTGCATGGTAGTAACATGATCGCATAGTCTGACGCATTCCCAAGTAATGCTAACTAAAGATCTTCTCAACCCGTTCATCGCATACTCATTGCATCTATCAACGCAACTTTCGTTTCTCAAATCCACCGCATTTATTTCATTTATTTTTAATCAACGCAACCAACAAACCAACCATCTTATTTATTTTATCGATTACCGAAAAGTTTTCATAAGAAAATTATCAACGCAAACTATTTTCACAAGTCCCTATGATCGACCCTGGACTTACCAGGAAACTCAGAGGAATTTACACTTGAATTCTGCTGGGGAAACTTGAGTGCACAACGTAATTCTATCAACGCATATCATCCATATTCCACACTTAATAAAATAACGCATCAATTGACCATCTGTCTGAGGATGAAATGTGGTGCTGAAGTTCAACTTAGTCCCCAGAGATTTTTGCAAACTTGGCAAGAACTTCGAAGTAAATCTCGGATTCTTGTCTGATACTATCGATACTGATGCTCCATATTGGGTCACTACCTTGTCTATATATAGCTTAGCCACCTTGTCAAGTGTAAATGTTACCTTGACTGGTAAAAATTTGGCTATCTTTGTGATTTTGTCCACTATCACCTAGATGTTATCATTACCACTCAGAGTTCTAGGTAATCCAAACAAGAAATCCATCGCCACGTGCTCCCATTTCCACTCAGATGCTGGAAGTGGATTTAAAATCCCTGCTGGTCTCTGACGCTCTAGCTGAACTTGCTGATAGACCAAACATCTATCTACATAGTCAACCATGTCCCACTTCATTCCTGGCCACCAGTACAGAGTCCTATACATCTTAGTACTTCCGGAATGCATAGCATCAACTAAACTATGTGTTTCTTCTAAGATTGCATTCCACAGGGTTACACTGTTAGACACACATAATCTGTATTCCTTTATTAGAGCTCCATCTGATCTCAGTACGTAGTATGTTCTCTTCTTCAAATTGACTTTTTTAGCTAACTTCCTGAGAACCATATCTTTTGGTTACTCCTTAATGATTTCATCTATCAATGTGGACCTTAAGCTTCCTAGGTTGCCTACTGTCAAGGTAGCATTAGAATTCTTTAACTCCTACAATAATAATCCTTTTACTACATTTAATGCAACCTTGTAATGACTATAATTCCTGCTTAAAACATCTGCCACTAGATTGGCTTTTCTCGAGGTAGTACTCAATCGTACAATCGTAGTCTTTGATCAGCTTGAGCCATCTCCTTTGCCTCAAATTCAGCTTCTTCTGCTTAAAGATGTACTTTAGGCTCTTATGACCTATGTAGATATGACATTTCTCACCAAATAAGTAATATCTCAAAATCTTGAGTGCTAGTACAACTACTGCTAATTCTAGGTCATGTGTTGGGTAATTACACTCATGCTTCTTCAGTTGCCTAGAAGTATAAGCTACCTTCCCTTCCTGCATCAAAACATAACCTAGACCCTGTCTTGAGGCATCACAATAAATCTCAAACTCTTTTTCCTGGAACAGGAAGAGTTAGAATTGGAGTTGATACTAATCTCTTCTTCAATTCCTGGAAAATCTGTTTACACTGTTCTGACCGTTTAAAGTGTAGCGTTGAGCGAACGGTGCGACGGTGGCATTGTGACATTTTCAGAACGTTGCAACGCTTGGAGCAGCGTTGCAATGCTGCCCTGCATCCGAGCATTTTTTTCCTCCAATGTTGAGCTAGCACTGGACTTAAGCATATGAAGAGCATTGCGATGCTCGACAGGGCACAATTCTTCAGTCCTTCTTCATTTGTTTAATTTGGCTCATAACTTCATCATTTTAATGCCTTTTTGTCCCGAACGCTTAATTCGATTGCTTGTACACTCGAGTTCTAGCAAACAATCAATTTAACCAAATTAAATAAATAAACAACCCCAAGTTAAGTAGAAGAAGATATCACACTTTCAGTGCTATCAAATACCCTCAACTTAATTCTTGATCTTCCTCGAGCAAGTTAAAAAATGCAATCATGCAAAGTTAATCAATTTGTCAAACTGTAATGTTCTCTACTCAAGCCTCAACAGTCAACTGAATCAAATTCACAATCGATTAGGTAATCAAAAAGCATTCCATCATTTCAAGAACTGTTTGAAATTTCGTTTTAAGATTTGTTATGCATGTTCAAGCTCAAAGTTATCTATTTTGAACAAGAGCGAACCTGAAATAGCCATATGAATCTTCCATTTGTTTTCCCCCCACACTGGCTCGAAGGTTTCGAAATTAGTTTTCCTAAATTCAAAGTCGTAATGACATCAAATTGGATCGGTCAAAATCTAATCATCCATCGCCCTTACTGCATGATTTTCCTTCTCGTTTCTTTTTATTTCTCTCTCTCTCTCTCTCTCTCTCTCTCTCTCTCTCTTTTAAACGAAGGGGAAACTTAATCTAGGAAACCGACTTTCCTTTTGACTTGCCCACACGAATGTCATACGAGTCATCCAACTACGGGCCAATTTTCCTTCAAAAGTGCCTATGCTTACTCATTTCTCTAGGATACTTTAGCTCAAAGGGAAACTATGGGTGTCATAGTCACCCTAGGTTAATCATACCCTTAAAGAAGAAGAGTAGACCCATATACATGTATATATGAAAATTCTCTGTTTTTTTTTACTACCAGGCGACAGCGATATCAATTGACTATATCTCAAAGCATGCATTACTAAATTGAACCGTGGAAAGACTAATATCTATCACCAAGGCCTATCAGAGTGACAACAAACTTATGATCTCATAATTCAATTCTAGGCAAGCATACAGGGTCAAGATAGATATGCAAAGGGCTTGGAGATGTAATAAAAAAATTAAGCAGAATTTTCAAAAACATCATGAAAATTATGAATCCTTTCATCCAACCTATTTTAATGCAAAAACGATTCATACGAGTGCGTCATAGACTAGTCATCGCAAGGAACAAAATAACAAGACAAACTACAATCAAGCACATTGTCCGAGTACAGTGCTCAATGACCCCAAATAATTCAAACAATGAAAAATCGCCTAAAAATCAAAACACCCCACCCCAAACTTTTAAAACATACGTTGTCCCCAATGTGATTGAAATAAAGCATGAGGGATCAGAATACTTTCCTGAACAGTGGAGTGAAGGAACTCTTATACAAGAGTGCCTATGAGTGGAAGCGAATCTTTCCGATCTCATTGTGATAGAATTACCACACACATTCTAACATACAGATATGCATTGTAAACACTAATTACTGGCATGCTTTAAAAGATAAATACAAGACACCGAGAAAACGTACCAATTGAAGACTCTTCTTCACAAGAACTCGATCCAACGTGAATGAACTCCTCTCATTCCTACTCGTCTAGAAATCAGTCATCTAGCAGTACCATGGTCGTCTACACGATCAGCAACACACGAACAACAAGCAACTAGGGATGACACCGCCACTCGAAGTCCTCAGTATTCTCGACATGAGAATCCATAGGGTTGACTTTGATGGAATTGGTAGAGGGGAGGAGGAAAAGTGATTGTGTAAAACAAACAAGCAAGTGGGAGAAAGGGATGACTATCGTATAGTCGGGTGCTTGTCGTTTAGGTCGGGGTACACGATCGTGTAGTAAACACTAAGCGATCATCTATCAAAAGGTAAGCGATCGTTTAGTGTCGCTTGGCGCACTAAGCGATCATTTAAGAAATCGCAGGCTATCGTTTAGAGACGCAGGTGTGCGATCGTTTAGGAAGGCAGGCACTATCGTATAGACTTTTAACACTAAGCGATCATCTAGTAATCACATCGTGAGTGATTGTTTTTTTGGATATTTTTCGTAACATTTGCAAAATGAAAACAATTTTCATTTTATTCTTCAGTTACAAAAACTGAATTCAACTTCCCATTTTCGCACAAATCCGGAGAAAACTTCGGGCCAATTATCTCATAACCATCTAATTAATTAAATAATGAATATAATCATATTATATTTTTAACCTATAGTTTAATATCATATATCAATTATAGTGTTTTCTCCTCTACTTGATATAAATCATGTTTATATCCAATTTTCTCCAAAATAATGTATCTCATATATTTAGTCAATCATATCATATATAATTGAACTTCCTTTTGTCAATTTAAACATTGTCAACTGACCCAAAAACTAAATCTTAACTTGTATCCAAGCTACCAAGGGGACTTTATGAACCTATGGTTCGAAGCTCCAACGGTATGTGAATAGCTGACTAAACTCTTTAGCCACGAGATCCACCATCTGTTAATTGCCAGACATTCCACTAAAGACTGACAGCTGAACTCTTCTTACCACAGATATATTTATGTGTCCATTGGATATAACCAATCATGAGTACGATAACCCTTCACAGATGCTCGTAAGTATAGCTGGGCCAATTTAACATTTTTCCCCTATAGTTTCATCTCACTCCTTAAATACCATTGATCCCTCTAATGAATAATACAACATAGTCCAACTATGTGTGAACTGTTGGGGTTGATGCCCTAAATTTTTGTGTCCTGTAGTTTGTAAACAGTTTATACGAACATTTGTGATGTATAATATATGATATTTTACTTCACTTCCTTATTTTGCTCAGTTGTTTGTTTTATTTGCTTTACCATAAACCAATAAACATAAGATCTCTAGTTATCTGTATGTAACTTAAACATGTATCTGGTGACATACAAGTGGATCATGTCTTAAGTGATAACCAAAATGATTTGTAGTATACGATTATAGAGGGAAACCTTATCCTGGTAACGCTACGGATGCAGCCCGCTTTGTGGAATGGTCACAAGTGTTGTGACTTGTCACAGATGGTCTGATCCTGATCATTCGTGTAGGGGACATGCGAGCAGGGGCATCCTATAAAAAGAGTTTGTATAAGACCTGACCACGAAGTGTTAATGTCTCGTTATATAACACCGTTCATGACAGAGATTTCACTTCACTAGGATGATTATAGGTAACATGACCTCAATCTTGAGTGAGTTGGGAACTCCTGCCATTGAGGGTGGTCCTTTGATTTGTATGGGTCGAGTGGCCAGGTCACCGACTCAAACCACTACATTATTGGGGATTCTTCTGATTTGGGAATTGAGAAACTCAGCTATATAAGAAGGAATTCACTTCTTCCCCGAGTAGAGGCAAGTAGATAGATAGCTCCTTAAAAGCTGATTCCAGGACTTGAATAAATGTGGTGTCACATACCTTCTTTTGGCCGAGAGGTGTTCATACATAGTTTGACTATGTTGTATTGTTATTATTAGAGAATCAATGAAACTTAAGAAGTAAAGATTAACTACAGGGGAAAAAAAATGGTAAATTGGCCCAGCTATACTTACGAGCATTGTTGAAGGGTCATCGTACTCATGATTGAGTTATATCTGATGGACACAAAATATATCTGTGGTAAGAAGAGTTCAGCTTTGTTGGTACTATTAGTGATACCTGGCAGTTAACGGATGGTGGTTCTCGTGGCTAAAAGTATTTAGTCAGTCTATTTCACTATCACCGTTGAAGCTTTGAGCCATAGGTCCATAAAGGGTCTCCTTGGTAGCTTGGATAAAGTCAAGATATAGTTTTTAGGTCAGTTTGAAATGTCAAAATGACCGAGAGGGAGTTTGATTATATATGAATTAATAACTGGTTAATTATATATCGATATAATTGGACTAAAGTATGAAATAATTATTGTGGAAAAGGAAAAATTAAGATTATAAATATCGATTTATATCAAGTAGAGAGAAAATTACATAGTAGATATACTGATATCAAACTATAGTATAAGAAAATAATAATTGATATATAATTCCAATTATTAATTAAATTATCCCAGTTATGTGTATATTAAGGACACGAAAAATTATCTCCTAATGTAAGGTGCGATCGTGAGGGAGAAATACAAATTATAGAGTTATTGTAAACTGAAGAATAAAATGACAAATGTTTTAATTATTGCAAGAACTTCGAAAAAAAAAAATCGCTACACAGTGTGGAAAAACTTCAGATCGCATTAGTTAGAAGAGAGCCTTGTTTTATAGCTGTGATAGTGCCTCTATTGGCTTCTAATACGATCGCACATCCCGCACAACTAAATCGCATACGCACGCATTCTTTAAAACGGATCACTTCCCTTTTCTTAAATGACCAACTTAGCGCGCTGAGTTTTCTAGAACCGATCGCTTTGCTTTTTATAGACTAACGTGTACCTTTCTCTAAGCGACGAGTCACTTGACCTTACAAACAATATCACCTACATCTCCTACTTTGCTTATCGTTCTACAGACAAGATTGTTCCTCAGTTTCCCTCCTTTCCCTTATCAATTCCATAAAGTCTCATTCTCTTTGGATTCTCATTCGTCTCTCTCCGAGAATACTAAGGGCTTTAAGTGGTTGTGTTTCGCCTCAAGAGTGCTACTATGTATCGTGTGTCTGCAAGGTGATTAATTGCTCTGAGCGATTTGGACCGTAGAGGATGTCGCTTCGCTGGATTGAGTTCGAAGTGAAGACGTCATTCAACTGGTATGTTTACTCATCTGTTGTATTATAATTTTATTTTTCAAAGCATGCCTATAATTAGTGTAAATGCACACCTGTTTGTTAGAATGTATGTGTGGTAATTCAGTCACAATGAAATAGGAAAGATCCGGACCTGCTCCTGGATACTCTTATTTTAAGAGTTCCTTCATGAAACACCTCTTGGGCCATGAGAAGGTGTGTGGTGCCACATCGTTCAGCCCTGCGCTGAAATCGTCCTTAAGGGAGCTATCTATTATCTTTGCCCCCTACTTTTGGGGAAAAAGTGAATATACCATCTTGTGTAGCTGAGTATCCCAGCTCCTAAATCAGACGAATCCTTAAAGTGGTAGGTTTGAGGTTATCACCGGCGACGGCCTGGCCACTAGCACCCCATGTAAATCAAAAGGACTGCACTCAATGGCAAGGAGTTCCCAACTCACTAAGGATTGAGGTCATGTACCTATGCCATCTTAGTGAAGTGAAGTCTTTGTCATGAACGGTGTTATATAGCGAGACGTTAACACTTCGTGGTTAGGTCTTATACAAACTCTTTGTATTGGACACCCCCGCTCACATGTCCCCTACACGAATGATCAGGATCAGACCACTTGTGACAAGACACAACACTTGTAACTATTCCACAAAGCGGGTCGCATCCGTAGCATTACTAGGATAAGGTTTCATTTCTTTATCCATATACTATAGACCATTTTGGTTATCACTTAAGACATGATCCACTTGTATGTCACCACATACATGCTTAAGTTACATAAAGATAACTAGAGATTTTAAGTTTATTGGTTTGTGGTAAAGAAAACAAAACATTTAGATGAGCAAAATCAAGAAGTGAAGTAAATATCATATATTATACATCACACGCGTTCGTACAAACTATTTACAAACTATAGGACATGAGACTTTGAGGCATCAACCCCAACAGAAAGGATGCCAGACACTCGAATCAACTCATTTCCACCAAAAATCCTAGCAAAACAAGAATTATAGAGAGAATTAGTCTCAATAAAAATAAAAAATTACTGAATTAGAATCTAAACTAAGAAAAAAAATTAAATTTAAAGCTTGATTGCCTCCAGGAAGCACAAATATTTATGGTCGGTTGCTCGATCGTGATGGCTCGTTTTCAGATGTAGACCGTGTTGAGTTGTATGTCCTAAAACTTTCAGTTTGTAGAGTTAAACATTTTCTGTTATCAATAAAGATTTTATTTAATATTTCTTCAATAAAGTTGTTGTTGAATTTGTAAATTGCACTTGTAAAGACTAAATCCAATAAACTAAGACTCATGGCTATTATATGAATACTTAAACTTTATGTGGAGACATAAAAGTGGTTCTGGTTCGAGTAAATAGTCAAAATGATCTATAGTATATGAATAAAGTTGGGTGTCTTATTCTAGTAACACTATCGAATGCAGCCCACTCTGTAGGTGTTACAATTTATTGTAAGGTGCTACAAACGAAGTGATCATGATTCATTCATGTATTTGACATGAGGAGTGGGGGCATCCTATACAATGAGTTTGTGT
This sequence comes from Benincasa hispida, assembly GCF_009727055.1. Taxonomy (NCBI): domain Eukaryota; kingdom Viridiplantae; phylum Streptophyta; class Magnoliopsida; order Cucurbitales; family Cucurbitaceae; genus Benincasa; species Benincasa hispida. Next base: position 36,149,437 of record NC_052352.1, read on the forward strand.
AAGATTGGACCAAGAAATAAATCACTGTTACCTTATAACATTTTTTTACTGTTTAAGACTGACTATTTCGATTACATGACCTAGGTAATTCGATCTTAATCTTGAGCTAACTATGAACTTTTGTTTATTTGGGATTATCCTTAGATTGGCATAGGTGAGGGTTGGCTCAACAGTGCCGACTCAATAAGCCTCCCATTTCAGGGGTAAGATCGGGTAGATAGCTGGGGACATAGGGTGCAAGACAGAATTCACACCTACCTAATTTAGGGATAGAAGGAAGGTTGTTCTCTTGAATACTGAATCTAGGTCTTGAACAAGGAGCCCCTACCCTCTCATTGGCCCAAGAAGGATCCGATTTAGTGATTGGATCACCAACCAATTGTTCATTAGATGATTAGTGGAATTTAAGGAGTAAGACGTAATTTCAGGTGTAAAACAACATTTGACCCAACTGTTATTACGAACAACCTGTGAAAGATCGACTTACTGATTATGGTTAAATCAATGGGCACAAATATATCTACAGTAAGGGGAGTGCAACTCTAGGCGTTTGTGGAATGAACCAGTAGTTAACAAATGGGGATTAATTCGGTGTAAAAAGTTTAGCTAATTAATCTCGGATCGTTGGAACCCATGATTTATAGGTCCACTAGGTCCCCCTACTAGCTCACAAACGGATTAGCCTTAGAGTAGCGTGATAAGTTGATTTGAAATATTCAAATTAGAATTAAGGGAATGAGTAATTATATGTGATGTAATTACATGTTTAATCTTGGAATTAAACAAAATTGGAGAATCGATTAATATTTAAATCAATGATTTAAATATTAAATTGATGAATAGAGATTCGATAGTGGATTTGGTGATTAATAAATTTTATATTTGATATTAAATTAATTAGAATTAATTAAATTATTTAGTTAATTATTAATTTTTACTTTTATTAGAAAAATTAATTATTGATTAATTTTTGTAAAATTAATAAAAATTCAATTTTAATTAAGGAATTAAAATTGAAAAGTCAATTTTTCATTTTAATTTTTGGAAAAGTTTCAAAATCAAAATAAAAATTGTAAAATTAGAAAATTTGGAAAAGTGGGAATTCCCACGTCTTCACCTAGCAGGTTAGTCACAATTCCATTGCATTTCTAGCTCAAATTCTCAAGGTGGAGCTGTAATTCATACATGCTTTCTTGATTGCATGATAGTGAGCTCAAATTCTGAGTGGAATAGGCATGCATTGAAGAGGGTTTTTTGTGTTGAAAAATTTGTTTGAAGAAAGTCTTCATTCTACTGAAAACCAGAAAACCCTTCTCCTCCATTTCTCTAATTCAAGCTTATTTTGAGTCCCACAACTCAATATAAAGCATCATGAGAATAGTAGAAAAGACCTTGTGGTGGTTCACATCCAAAGGAAGGGAGGTTTACAGCTGGAATTCGTGATTCAAAGGTATCTTCAAAGGTTAGTGTTGAAACCTTCTTTTTAGTTTATGAGCATGCTGAATTTGAAACCAAAATTAATGAATTAAAATGCTTAATGATCCTGGTTTCTTCTGTTGCTTGTTTCTATATTCCAATAGCTGGTATTAGAGTATCATTTATGAATTCAATTCGGTTTATTTTGATTTGGTGGGTGTCGTTCATAAGTTGTATGAAAATGATGAACTGATATGGTTTTTTCTGAGTTTTGGGCATTGTTTTCTCTTCAATTATGTTTTAATTCTTGTATTTGGCTCTTGATTTATGGGCCTTAATATGTGATTAAGTGTCTGTAATTTGATTGGAGTCATTAAAGTTGCAATTAGGATGTAATTGAAGAAAGAAGTGAAGAAGGTCGAGCAGCAGGAACTAGATTTTTAGTCACTGCCCAATACTCGATGCCCGATTCCATACTTAATGAGCAACTCGATGGTATTTTATGAAATACTCGATGCACATGGCATACTCGATGGTACTCGATGCTCATACTCGATGGTATTTTATGAAATATTGGATCCATGATGCCATACTTGATGGTACATAATGGTATTTTGTGAAATACTCGATCCACGATGCCATACTCAATGGTACTCGATGCTCATACTCGATGGTATTTTATGAAATACTCAATGCATGAAGCCATATTCGATGGTACTCGATAGCATACTCGATGGTATTTAGTGAAATACTCGATGTACGATGGCATACTTGATGCTTGATGGCATACTCGATAGTTTTTGCTCGGTTCAACTCAATTTTAAGCATTAGAGATCCGCTTTGAGAGGTTTGGGTCCGATTCAAGGTGGTTCGAGCAATCCAGAAGTGTTTTGGAGCCAGTTTTTTCTGAATTTTGTAATAATGAGGCCTTTGTTTACTTGAAAATGCCAAAACTAAAACCATATCCGTTTGTGTTTAATTATTTATGCATGTGATGTATGTTATAATTAAATAAATCTTGTATATGCATAAAAGCATGTCATGTAGATTTAAAATCCCACCATAGAAAGCATGTTACATGCATTTAAAGTATGTTATAAAGTGTTTAATATATAGTATGTATGTATAGGGTTTCAAATGTTTTAATATAAATGTTATATTAAATGTTGAATGCCTTTGATGTATGTTATGGATGCTTAGCATGTCTAAAATTTTGTAAGTTGTTATAAAATTGGGTTAGACATTTAAAATTTATAATAAAGATAAGTTGCATGCTCACGTAGGTCAAATACCTGTTTTTATAGTTAAAATAGGTCGACATCTTGTAAAATAAGGTTACAAACTCAATTGGTATATAATCCTGTCTAAGGCTGGGGGTATTTAAGTTGACAGTCTACGGAACACCTCCTACTTGGGGATTATGGCTGAATCATTGAGTGTTGTTAACTAGTTTTATGAGCAATATTAGACTTAGGTTGTTTAATTAGCCAGAACATTCCTAAGTAATTATATATCCAAAACAAATGTTAGGACACTTCAGTGGGAGTTTAATAGCATATATGATATGTTATTAGAACACTTCAGTGGAAATTTAAGAATGTTTCAGTGAGAGATTAATAGCATATGCGATATGTTATTTTTAGCTCTCATGTCCCTAAGAGTTCACAATCGAGATTCATGTGACACTTCGTGTCACCTTGGGAGTGACCTCCATTCCGAAAGTATTTTCATGAATTAAGATCAAGGTGAATAGAGGAAGTTGTTCACAGTAAAATCAAAAGTGATGTTTTAATTTTTATTCTCACGTCTAAAGTTTCACACTGTGAGATTTCTGTGATGCTTCTTGTTACCCTCTCCATTTGAAAAGTGTTTGCATGAGTCAAGATCAAGATGAATGAAGGGAATTTGTTCAATGTAAAATCAAATATACGATATATTGACTTCAACTCTCACGTCCCTAGAAAGTTCACACCGTGAGATTCATATGACGTTTCGTGTCAGCCTGACCTCCATTCGGAAAGTGTTTGTATGGGTCAATATCAAGGTGAATGGGGGAAATTATAAAGTTTCTTTTGAAAACATGAGACGGATTATATGAAAAGGAATTTAATATCCGTCTCATGTTTGTTGGAACGAAATTATAAAGTTTCTTTTGAAAATAATGAAGTGTTCACTACTTCGAAAGATATTAATATCTATTCTACAAAATTAGAAAATAACTTGTACATGTTAAACCGACTGAGATAAAAGATGTTTTGAACATAGAGATGTTTAAAACAATTGAAACTCAAAATTAGAAAAGGAAAGTTTCTCCAAATGTATATCTTTGGCACTTGAGACTTGGTCACATAAATCTCAACAGGATTGAGAGATTGGTGAAGAACGATCATCTAAATCAGTTAGAAGACAATTCACTACCACCATGTGAATCTTGTCTTGCGGGTAAAATGACTAAAAGATCTTTTTCTGGAAAAAGTCTTAGAGCCAAAGAACCCTTGGAGATGGTACATTCAGACCTTTGTGGTCCAATGAATGTTAAAACTAGAAGTGGGTATGAATATTTCATCAGCTTCATCAATGATTATTCAAGGTATGGCTACATTTACCTAATATATCATAAGTTCGATACACTTGAAAATTTCAAGAACTATAAGGCAGAGGTTGAGAACCAATTAGGTAAAAATCTTAAAACACTTCGATGTTCGATCAGATCGAGGTGATGAGTATACGGACTTGAAATTCCAGGACTATTTAATAGAACATAGAATCCAGTCACAACTCACAGCACCTGGCACACCACAACAAAATGGTGTGACAGAAAGGAGAACCTTGTTAGACATGGTTCATTCTATGATGAATTATGCCCAGTTGCCAAATTATTTTTGGGGACACGCATTGAGACTGCGATATATATATTGAACATGGTTCCCTCAAAAAGTGTTTATGAAACACCTTACCAGTTCTAGAGAGGACGTAAAGGTAGTTTACATTACTTCAGGATCTAAGAATGCCCAACACATGTGTTGGTGCAAAATCCTAAGAAACTAGAATGCCGTTCAAAAGTATGCCTATTTATAGGCTACCCTAAAGAGATAAAAGGTGGTTATTTTATGATCCTCGGGAAGATAAAGTATTTTATCGACAAATGCAACTTTCCTAGAGGAAGACCACATCAAGAATCACCAATCTCACAGTAGGCTAGTAATAGATGAAATAACTAGAGAAATGACAAATGCATCAACAAGAGTTGTAGATCGCGTAGGTCCATCAACAAGAGTTGTTGATGAAACTGGTACTCTACATCCTTCTCACGGGTTGAGAGTGCCTCGACGTAGTGGAAAGGTTGTGCAACATCCTGACCAGTACATGGGTTTAATTGAAACTTAAGTCATCATACCTGATGATGGCTTAGAGGATCCATTAACATTCAAACAAAAAATGGAAGATGTGGATAAAGAACAATGGGTTAAAGCCATGGATCCTGAAATGGAGTCGATGTACTTCAATTCTGTATGGAATCTTGTAGATCCAGAAGGGATAAAACTCATCGGTTGTAAGTGGATCTACAAGAGAAAATGAGACAAAGCTGGAAAGGTACAGACCTAAAAAGCTAGGCTTGTGGCAAAAGGGTTTACCCAAAGAGATGAGATGGACTATGAAAAAATCTTCTTTTCGGTTGCCATGATAAAGTCTATTAGAATACTCTTGTCTATAGCTGCATTTTATGATTATGAAATCTGGCATATGGATGTCAAGACAACCTTCCTAAATGGCTATCTTGAGGAAGTATCTATATGTCTCAACCAGAAGGATTTATTGACCGGGGTCAAGAGCAAAAGGTTTGAAAGCTTAATCAATCCATTTATGGATTGAAAGAAGCATCTCGATCTTGGAATATAAGATTTAACCCTGCGATAAAATCTTATAGCTTTGACCAAAATGTTGACGAACCTTGTGTTTACAAGAAAATTGTTAACAAAACTGTCGCTTTTCTGGTTCTATATGTTGATGATATTCTACTCATAAGAAATGAAGTAGAATTTCTGGCTGACGTCAAGAGATGGCTTACTACGTAATTCCAAGTGAAAGATTTTGGTGAAGCACAGTATGTTCTAGGGATCTAAATAGTTCAGAACTGAAAAAAAAAGAACTTTGCCATTATCTCGGGCATCTTATTGAAGGAACTCTTTTGACAGAGTACCTTTGAGCGGAAGTGAATCGTCCAAATCCCATTTCAATTGAACGCATACATTTAAGGTAAAAAAGAACAGATTATGCATAAAACTAAATTACAGCATGCTTTCTAAATAAAAACAAAGGATTAAGAGATTTTACCTTTGAAGAACTATTCTTCAAGTTAATCCTTCGATCATACTTGTTCATGAATGCGTCGAAAAAGTCACGAACTGTCCTTGAACAACAACAAATACAACGAGAACTCGAACCAACAGGGACACTACCACTTAGTGACCTTGGTATTTTCGGTGTGAGAATTCAGAAGTGGTAGGCTCTAACTAATTTTGGTTAAAGGAGAGTTTAGAGTTGGAGGAGGAAGACGATTGAAGAAGCAAAGCTATCGCATAACAAGAAGTCTCAATCGTTTAGGCGATGAGGCTATCGTATAGTCTCTCAAAGTCTATCATCTAGAAGATCTCTTACTCGATCGTGAATTCTGATCTCTTAGAATTTTCAAAACCACATTTTCATTTATCCCACATTTGCCATAAAACCAAATCACTCCCTACTAAGGGTGGTTATGGAGAAAAAGGATTTAATTATCAAATAATTAATAATTATAAATAAATATGATAACTAACTTATCATATTATATTTATAACCTATAGTTTTAATATTGCATCATATATAATATATAAACTATAGCTTTTTTCTTTTTTTATGGCATTTAATATAAATCATATTTATATTGAATTTAACAACTATGAATCTAATTTATAGAGAATATATTTGAATCATATTCAAATATTTGTTCCTCCAATTAAACAATAACATATCAAATACATTATGTCAATTATGTCATATATAATTGAATTAATTTAATTATATATATAATTAAATTCCCTCTTATTAATTTGAACATTTCAAATTAACCCAAAAACTTATTCTCAACTTAATCCATTGAGTTACCAAGGGGACCTTATGGACCTGTAGCTTGAAGCTCTAAAGGTATGTAAATAACTGATTAAACTCTTTAATCACATTATCCACCATCTGTTAACTGTTGGGCACTCCACTAAAGATTGACAGCTGTACTCTTCGCACTACAAATATATTTTTGTGTCCATTGGATATAGCCAATCAATAGTACGATGACCCTCCACAAATCACTCATAAGTACACCTGGGCCAAATTACCGTTTTGTTCCTGTAGTTCTATCTAACTTCTTAAGTACCACTGACCCTTCTAATGAACAATAGATCATATCTCACAATGACTAAACCCCTCTCGGGCCAAGAAAGTGTTGGTGCTGTTGATTTTGCATTCTATTATGAAAATCCAATAAACATACCTATGGCTATAGTCTGACTACTTTAATTTTATGTAGTGACATAAACAGGATCAAGTTAACAGTATATAGCCTAAATGGTCTAATTAGTATATGGATGAAATTAGGTATCTCGTCCTGTAACACCATGTGACCCACTCTGTAGTTGTTACAATGAGTTGTAAAGTGCTACAAACGATGTGATCCAGAGATTTTTCATTTTGAGATATGTGAGTGGGGGCATCCTATGCAATGAGTTTGCATATAGACTGGACCACGAAAAATAGTCATTTTTCTTTATAACGACTATTTACTATTAAAACTGACTATTTTATTTATTAAGTAACCTAGGTTAAATCGATCTTAATCCTAAGCTAGCTATGAACTCTTGTTTGTTCGGGATTATCCTTTGATCTACAAACGGTGAGAGGTCCAACAACACCGCTCATTAAGCCTCCCATTTTGGGAATAAGTGATGACATGCAGAAATGTATGTCATCTTAGGCCTTTTACTTAGAATTATGAGGGCTGTTAATATGCGGCATTATATTGGGAATTCATAAGAATTTGAGCTTGCGACGTTCAACATTAAGAATCTCAGCTAACCCATTATTATGCGTTATTATGCATTCAATTGTCTATTTTTGTAGCTAACGCAGGAAGTGGATGCAAACGCGGAAACTGGACTACTGCATAGACGATCGCATACGGAGGAACTCTCCATCGCAAAGGCGAACGCATTCGATCGACGCATGGAGGTTGCGGTAATCAACCACATGCATCCATCACATGGGAGTTGCGCTTGTCAAGCGATTGTAGTCATTGTGTAGAGTTGCGATATTAAGTGAATGCGGTCACTGCATGATTGCGGCTACACGATAATGCATAATAAAGGGATCAACGCAAGGTCTGTCTCTTATACACATCTAGATGTGTATAAGAGACAGTTATTATGCATTCAATTGTCTATTTTTGTAGCTAACGCAGGAAGTGGATGCAAACGCGGAAACTGGACTACTGCATAGACGATCGCATACCTGTCTCTTATACACATCTAGATGTGTATAAGAGACAGATCCAGACTAATGCGTGAGAAGAAATCTTGAGAGTTCTTCATCTCCTTCATCCATTCCGAGTGACGACCGAAGCCTTCGATCGGAGCTAGATCTCGGGAGAGTCAGCTCCACCGCCCATCCATGGCACCACCGACAGCCTTGATGCACATCCGTTGGAAGCAAATCTTTGCTTTCAGCTGGTCATTTCATTTTCTCTTCTTTTCTTATATTGTATTGTATTACAATTGTTGATTAAGGAATTAATACACTATGTGTTCAATGCATTTATATGTTTCCTTCGATTCCATCTCCACCTTTCTTTACTTAGCATTCATAACTTCATTGCATCACTTAGTGAGATTGCTAGAGTATCGCATACTTAGTCATGTGGATTAGAGATATGACACATGTAGCAAACCACCGGAAGGTGTATGTTGCGTGAGTGTGTGAGAAAACCTTATTTGCTTAGTGTGAAGCTGTAGCACGCTTGTCCATGAGTAGAATCAGTAACAACTAACTACTTGGGAGGGTAAGTGGTTGGTCGCATTAGGCAATGTAAGCAAGTATTCACTAGGGATAGGAATAATCTTACGTTAGCCAAGTTCATGCAGTTACCTTGTCTTATGTATGTGTCCATTGCACCTTTAGAGCTACTCGGGAGAGAGTCTAAAGAAAGGACCTGACTCGAGAGAGTTAGGTTAGAATTGATGCTCGGAAGAGCTAGATTAGGTTTGCATAAGCAAGAATGAAGACTTAGGAATAAGTTCCGTTTTCTATCACACAGCATATGCACCCTACAAATAGGATATTGCATGCGTCTAGGAAGTAGGATATGGTGGTGATATGTGGCCACACGCTCATGCGGTGAAAGCACGTGAGCAGATTATAGGGGTTTAGGCTGGCACAGGCTTTTCGGCCCTTTCGCATACCCATCGCATACGTCTTAGAGTTAGGCTCAAGTGTGTGTAGCATGATCGCATGGCTTGTGTTGACTGAGATTGTCCTTGCGGTCACTCTTAAGTATTGCAATGAAGACAACTCCACATTTTATCTTTTTCCCATTCATTTACTTCATGCCAAAAGTTGTCGCGTCTCTACCTCTCATTCTCATTCTCATTGCATTGTCTGTTAGCTAGGAGTAGGATAGTGTTAGCTTAATAACCTCCCCATCATTCTTTTATTCAACTGCCGCATGCACATTATCGCATTCATCCAGCTACAAGTCCCTGAGTTCGACCTCGGATCACCCTAGAAACTTACGTTCGCATTATACTTGGTGTGAGCGCAAGAAAACTTGTGACAGGATGCATGGTCATTGCATACATTAGTTAACGCATAGTCACTCCAACGCATGAAAATCAACACATACCTTAAGAACATGCATCGCATATTGCGTCAACGAAATTTTAGTTGTTGAGAAATTGACATCTAATTTCCCGTCATCAATAAGACCGGATGAATAGCTGGGGATATAGCCCTGCAAAATGGAATTCACTCCTACCCGATTTAGGGTTAGCAGATAGGTTTTTCTCTAAGTACTGATTCCAGGTCTTAAACAATCGGGGCCCCACCTTCTCATGGTAGAGAAATGACTTGATTCATAGGTATTATGAATCAAAATTGTTCATTAGAGAGTCAGTGAGAACTTAAGGAACAAGATGTATTCGCAGGGGTAAAATAGTTATCTTGACCCAGCTGTGATTATGAATAACCTGTGAAGGATCGACGCACGGATTATGGTTATATCAAGTGGACATAATATATTTACAGTGAGGGGAGTTCAACTATGGGCTATAGTGGAGTGACCCATTAGTTAACTAATGAGGGTTAATTCGGTCTAATGAGTTTAGCCAATTAATCTCGGATCGTTGGAGCCCATGATCTGTAGGTCCACGAGGTCCCTCTACTAGCTTATAAATGGATAAGCTTTAGAGTAGCTTGATAAGTTAATTTGAAACGTTCAAATTAGAATCAAACGAAATAGGATAATTTATATTTAAATAAGATTTAAATATATGAAGATGGATTTGTATAAAAATTAATTTAATATTTGATATTATATTAATTATAATTATTTAAATAATTATTTATTAATTTTATTAGAAAATTAATTTGTTAAATTAATTTTATAAAGTAAATAATATTTTCAGTTTTGAAATCAAATTTCATTTATTGAAATCATTTGATGAAAATAGGAAAATTGAAAAATATACAAAATGGAAAAATTGGTTTTTCCATTACCATCTTCTACTTGCTCACACAAAAACCACTTACCTTTACTCCAAGCATGAGCTGCATTTCATGCAGTGATCTTCTTTGCATGTTCACCTGCAATAAATAAAGAAGATTGGAGTGGAATTGAGGCATGCATTCAAAGAGATTTTAGAGAAAATTTCATGTTGAAGAAAGAGTTCTTCAAGTAGACTGGTGCAGTGAGCTTCTGCCTTGTTTTCTGTCGGTTCAAGCTATTCTTGAGTCCCATAAGTCATTCTAAAGCTCCAAGAGGATAGTGGGGAAGAACTTGAGGTGGTTCACGGTGGATTTTGGAGAAGACAACTGTCGAGGAACAAGATTTTGAAGAGTTCTACAAAGGTATGACTACAAACCCTCTTATATTAGATGAACATGCTTTAGTTTCTGCCAAAATTAATGCATTAGAATGCTTATTGATCCTTGTTGCTTTTGTTGCATGTTGATGTACTCTTACATATGCCACATTATTCAAGACTCGAAATCAACCCTTAAGGGAGCAGTTTATCTACTTACCCCTTCTTTAGGGAAAGAGTGAATTCCATCTTGTATAGTTGAGTTCCCAGCTCCCCAATCAGACGAATCCCTAAAATGGTAGGATTGTTAAGTTGGTGATCTGGCCACTCTCACCCATGCAAATCAAAGGACCACCCTCATAAGTAGGAGTTCTCACTCAGGATTAAGGTCATGTTACCTTTGGCCATCCTAACGAAATGAAAGTCTCAATTATGAATGACGTTATATAACGAGACTAAACATTTCATGGTCCAATCTTATACAAACTCCTTTGTATAAAATATCCCCGCTCGCATGTCTAATACATGAATGATCAGAATCAGATCATTTGTAACACTTTACAATATTTGTAGCATCTACAAAGTGAGTCATACTCGTAGTGTCACTAGGATAAGGCAACTTTATCCATATACTATAAACCATTTAGGTTATCACTTAAACATGATCCATCTGTATGTCTCCACATCCATGTTTAAGTTATAACGATAGCCTTGAATGTCAGTTTGTTGGTTTGTGGTTAATGCAACTAAAATATCATATATTTCATAGGCAATGTGAATAAAATATAAAATATTATAAATCACTGAAATGTTTGTTCATACAAGGTTTACAAACTACAGGACCCTACAAGATTTAGGGCATCAACCTTAACACTTATATAGACAAGATGTTGTGTAGATATCAAATGCAAATCGAAGAAAGGAATGTTTCCTTTCATACATAGAATTCATCGCTCTAAGGAACAAAGTCATAAGACATCTCAAGATGTTGAGGTTATGAATCGAATTCCATATACATTAGCAGTAAGGAGCTTAATGTATGCCATGTTGTGTACTCGTCCTGACATATGCTATGTAGTCAGAATAATCAGCAGATTTTAGTCCAATCCATGATATGATCATTGGACTGTCGTTAAGAACATCTTCAAGTATCTTCGGAGAACGAGGAATTATATGCTCGTGTATGGTGCTAAGGATCTGATCCTTATTGGATACATTGATTTTTGGGATTGGTGTCCTAATTCTCCCAGAGTCTCGTTGTTTTGTAAAGATGCACATTGTTAAATGAATAAAATAAGTGTTATTTAATTCTTGCATTTACTCATATCCAATAAACAAACCTCCTTGGTTATCCTATGTGAACTTAAGCATGTATGTGTGATATACAAGTGGATCATGCCTTAAGTGATAACCTAAATTGGTAAAGCGGGTCGTATCCGTAGTGTCACCAGGATCAAGTATCCTACCTTAATCCTTATACTACAGA
>NC_052352.1:36163027-36164295 GCF_009727055.1 Benincasa hispida
GTGCGGTGTTGCGGTCGTGTAGATCGAGCGCTCGTGATTACAGTTGTTCGATCAGAGTCACACATCGGAGTGTAAAAACGTGTCCTCTTATGTGCGTTCAGTTTGCTCTCTGTTCTTTATATTGTTTCATGTTGTAATTGTCTGTATATTTGCGTAACCGCTTGTATTGAAGTTGACTGTAAATGATCAGTTGATTCATGATTGTAATTTGGAATAGTCTTGCTTCCACTGCTCACGGAAATCGCGTTTCCGATTTCCTTCAATTGGTATCAGAGACAGGTTCTCTGATATTCCGAATTACATATCTTAATTGAACGTTTTTACAGTTGCGGTGGGTATCTGCATTTGTAGTTAACCGTTTTCTGCATTTATGGATGAATTTGATGAATGTTTCGGGTTTAAATTGCTTTTTGGTTAAAGTTTTCATTATTACAAAGTGTTAATTGTAAGGGCCCCTGCGTTTTTAGGAAATTAACTTTGCAATCGAGTCTGTAATTCGAAAAGTTCGAGTTCGTCGAGTCGTTCGTGATGAAGCTTCGGCGCATGGTGATGTTGTTTTCAACGAAGAAGAAGATCAAGCATTGATCGAATCGTGTAGCCTCAGGTAAATGATTGTAGGGAATTTACTAAGCGATCGTTTATATTTTTTTTCTAGACGATCGTGTAGTATTTTTTAATCGATCGTTTAGCTAATGTTAAGTGATGGGGTAAATCGTTTACAATATCGTGTGGCATTGGTTGCACGATCGCGTAGGCACTGAAGGTAGGCGATCGTAGTGGGAGCATGCGATGCTCGTCGTTTAGTAGAAGGCGCACACTAGACGATCATGTAGTTAGCAAGCTTCATCGCTTCATTACTACCTATGCGATCGCACGTATGCGATACGGAGATGCTAGCTAAGCGATCGCTTAGGCGATGGTGCTTTACGACATCGTAGTCTTTTAGACGATCACGAAAGGCGGGCGTTGTGCGGAGCGCACTAAGCGATCGTGTACTTCAAGCTTCATCGCTTAGTAAAGGTACACGATCGTGTTGTAATGGCTAAACGATCGTTTGGATTTTTCTAGACGATTGTATAATAATGCTAAACGATCGTTTAACTCTGAGAGTGCTGGTAAGCTATAGAACGAAGGGTTTGTTTTATCGTGTAGACGATCGCGGGGTGCTTTGTACACGATGGATGGTTGAAGAAGCGATGCTTTGCCAAGCGGTTCAAGACCCGGTTCGCCTGTTTGAACTGAAGACTCCTTGTCTTTGTAATAGTTAG
>NC_052352.1:36164690-36219080 GCF_009727055.1 Benincasa hispida
AGATTAATCTTTTAAAATCGGTTTAATAGGATTAAATTGGTTGGAATAAAAGATTAAAATTGTTGTAAACCTACCTGTAAGGGACCTTTTGTCTAAGGTGGGTTCTAGCTAGGCTGGGGTTCTTAAGTTGACGAAAACGTAACACCCCTACCTGGGAACCTACCTGGAAAGGTGAATTAGATAGATTTTCAACAAGCATGCGCCGTTTTTTCCCATTAAAGAGTTTAATGGATGATGATCAAATGTTGTTCAACTATCCAAGGTAAAAGTTACTCTTGGAAAAACCTAAAAGTCACTTAGTTAAAATCCTTATAGAGCTAAGGAACTAAGATGACCAAACGACCTTTTACTGGAAAAGATTACAGAGCCAAGAAAGCCTTGGAGCTTGTACATTCAGACCACTGTGGTCCGATGAATGTTAGAGCTCGAGGTGGGTATGAATATTTCATCTCTTTCATTGATGATTATTCAAGGTTTGGGTATCTCTTCCTAATGCAACGTAAGTCTAAAGCTCTTGACAAGTTCAAGGACTATAAAGCTAAAGTTGAAAACTTGTTAGGTAAGAAGATAAAAATACTACGATCTGATCGTGGTAGAGAGTATATGGACCTCCAATTCCAGAACTATATGATAGAACATGGGATTGCGTCCTAACTCTCAACCCCAGGTACACCTCAGCAGAATGGTGTATCAGAAAGGAGAAACAGGACCTTGTTGGACATGGTTCGATCTATGATGAGTTATGCTCATCTTCCAGACTCATTTTGGGGTTATGCATTGCAGACTGCATGTTATATCCTGAAAAATGTTCCCTAAAAAAGTGTTTCTAAAACACCTATTGAGTTATGGAGAGGTTGTAAAGGTAGTTTATGCCACTTTAGAATTTAAGGCTATCTGGCACATGTGCTAGTGACAAACCCAAAGAAGTTGGAACCGCGTTCGAAGGTTTGCCTCTTTATAGGCTATTCCAAGGAAATGAAAGGAGGATACTTCTATGATTCAAGTGAGAACAAAGTGTTTGTTTCCACTAATGCTATCTTCTTGGAAGAAGATCACATGAAGGATCATCAGCCACGAAGTAAGCTCGTTTTACATGAGATCTCAAGTGAGACTGAGACTGCTGAGGATTCAACAAGAGTTGTTGAACAGGCCGAAAGATCAACAAGATTTGTTGAGGTCGGGACATCTAGTCAACCAACTCAAGAGTTGAGACTACCTCGACGTAGTGGGAGGGTTTTGAACCCACCGGATCGCTACATAGGTTTTACTGAAGCCCAAAACGTCATTATAAATGATGGGGTCGAGGATCCGTTGTCTTTTAAGAAAGCAATGGAGGATGTTGACAAAGATGAATGGGTTAAGGTCATGCACCAGGAAATGGAGTCTATATACTTCAATAACATCTGGGAGCTTGTTGATCCACCTGATGGGATAAGACCTATTGGATGTAAGTGGATCTATAAGCAAAAGAGGGGTGTAGATGGAAAGGTGCAAACCTTTAAAGCTAGGCTCGTGGAAAAGAGTTATACCCAGGTTGAGGGAGTTGACTATGAGAAAACTTTCTCACCTGTTGTCATGCTAAAGTCTATCAGGATTCTCCTGTCCATAGCCATATTTTATGATTATGAAATATGACAAATGGACATCAAGACTGCCTTTTTGAATGGTAATCTTGAGGAGACCATTTATATGACTCAACAGAGGGATTCATAGTTCCAGATCAAGAGCAAAGAGTTTTTAAGCTTAATAGGTTCATTTATGGGCTGAAACAAGCATTTCGATCTTGGAACATCAGATTTGACACTGTTGTCAAGTCATTTGGCTTTGACCAGAACATTGATGAACCTTGTGTTTATAAGAAGATCATCAACAACTCAGTAGCTTTTCTGGTATTATATGTGGATGATATCTTACTCATTGGATATCTGACTGACATTAAGAATTGGCTAGCTGCCCAGTTTCAAATGAAAGATTTGGGTGAGGCATAGTATGTTCTCGGGATCCAGATCATATCGCAAGAACAAATGGTTAGCCCTGTCTCAGGCATCATACATTGATCAAATGTTGATCAGGTACAGGATGCAGGGTTCCAAGAGAGGTTTGTTACCTTTCAGGCATGGAATCGTTCTATCTAAGGATCAATGTCCTAAGAAACCTCAGGAGGTTGAGGAGATGAGACGAATTCTCTATGCTTCTGCTGTAGGAAGCTTGATGTATGCAATGTTGTGTACCAGACCCGACATTTGCTATGCAGTAGGGATTGTCAGTCAATATCAGTCCAATCTAGTATTTGATCACTGGACGACGGTCAAGACGATCCTCAAGTATCTTCGGAGAACGAGGGACTACATGCTTATGTATGGAGATAAGGATCTAATCCTTACAGGATACACGAACTCTGACTTTCAAACCGATCGAGATTCTCGCAAATCGACATCGAGGTTGGTGTTTACTTTGAATGGAGGGGTTGTAGTTTGGCAAAGTATCAAACAAGGATGCATCGCGGACTCCACTATGGAAGCCGAATACGTAATGGCTTGTGAAGCAGCTAAAGAGGCTGTTTGACTAAGGAAGTTCCTTATAGATTTGGAAGTCTTTTAAAATATGGATTTGCCTATCACTCTTTATTGTGATAACAGCGGGGTTGTGGCAAATTCGAATGAGCCTCGGAGTCATCATCGAGGTAAGCACATAGAACAAAAATATCACCTGATCAGGAAGATTGTGCGTTGTGGTGATGTGATAGTCGAACAGATCGTATCGGAGCACAACATTGCTGATCCCTTTACAAAGGCCCTCACTACCAGAGTATTTGAGGGTCACCTGGAGAGTCTGGGTCTGCGAGACATGCGGCATCTTGTCTAGGGCAAGTTGGGGAAGATGAAACTGGGGTATGCCTTAGTTTAATTGTATATTGTACTTTTTTATATTTGTATTGTACATTAGTCTCTCGAGTCATTAGGACAAGTGGGAGAGTGTTGGGATTGGTGTCCTAATTTTCCCAGAGTTCTCGTTGTTTTGTAAAGATGCATAATATTAAATGAATAAAATAAGTGTTATTTAATTCTGGCATTTACTCATTCCAATAAACAAAGCTCCTTGGTTATCTTATGTGAACTTAAGCATGTAATATGTGATATAAGTGGATCATGCCTTAAGTGTAACCTAAATCGGTCTGTAGTATAAGGATTAAGGTGAGATACTTGATCTTGATGACACTACGGATACGACCCCCTTTTGTAGAGGTTTTGCAAGTGTTGTAAACTATTATAGATGGTTGATCCTGACCATTCATGTGGAGACGTGGAGCGGGGTGTCCATACAAAAGTTTTTATAAGACCTGGACCATGAGATGACTTGACTCTGTATATAACGTCGTTGATACTAGAGACTTGCATCTCATCTAAACGATCATAGGTGACACGACCTCAATCCCGAGTGTTTTGGTGAACTCCTGCTTTTAAGAGCGGTCCTTTGATATATAGTTGTGAGAGTGGTCAGATTACCAACTTAACATGCCTACCTTTTGGGGACTGTTTGATCTGGACTGGGAACTCAATCCACAATATAAAATTCACTCATTTCCGAAGCAGAGAAAAGTAGAGAGATATTAATTCCCTTAAGGGCTGATTCCGAGGCTTAAACATAGTGACCACAACTTCTCTTTGGAAGAGAAGACTCAGTCATTACTAGGATTATGATTTATGATTTATTAGAGGGATCAGTAGAATTAAGGAGACAGATGTGACTACAGGGCATAACGGTTATTAGTCCAGCTGTACTTACGAGCAATCTATGAAGGTTGTCGACTGCTCATTAGTTAAGATCATAATATATCTGTAGTGAGAAGAGTTTCAACTGTCGCTTTTAGTGGAGTGCCTGACAATTAACGGATGGTGGAATCCCATGACTAAAGAATTTAGTCAGTTATTCCACGTACCGTTGGAGCTTAGGATCTACAGGTCCATGAGGTCCTTGGTAGCTTTGATTCATGTTGAAGGATTAGTTCTTGGTGTTAATTTGAAATGTTCTTGGTGGATCCCTCGAGGTTTTTCGGAGACCGTTCGTGGTGCTGCGGAGGTCGTTCGCTATTGCAGAGGAGTTCGTGACCAAGAAGATCGTTGAGAACGAGTGCGAAGAGTTCGTGTTGTGTTCATGCGGTGTTGCTGTCGTGTAGATCGAGCACTCGTGATTACAGTTGTTCGATTAGAGTCGCGCATCAGAGTGTGGAGACGCGTCCTCTTATGCACCTTCAGTTTGCTCTCTATTCTTTATGTGGTTTCCTGCTGTAATTTCTCTATATATTTGCTTAACTGTTGTATTGAAGTCGAATGTAAATGATTTGTCGATTCATGATTGTAATTTGGAATAATCTTGCTTCCGCTGCTCATGAAAATCTCGAGTGTCAATTTCCTTCATTGATTCTGACTTCCAGACCGATATTGATTCACGAAAATGAACTTCGAGATTAGTATTCACTCTGAAAGGAGGAGCAGTAGTGTGGAAGAGTATCAAGCAAAGTTGTGTTGTTGACTCCACAATAGAAGTTGAGTATGTAGCTGCAAGTGAAGTAACAAAAGAAGCAATATGGCTCAAAAAGTTCCTAATCGACTTGGGAGTGGTTCCAAATATGCACCTATAGGTCACTTTATATTGTGTTAACAATGGAGCAGTTGTAAACTCAAAGGAACCTAAAATCCATAAACATGGAAAGCACATCAAACGAAAGTACCATATCATCAGGGAGATTGTACACAGAGTAGACGTGATTGTCATGCAAATAGCCTCAAAAGACAACTTAGCTGATCCATTTACAAAGGCCCTTTTGGCTAAAGTATTCGAGGGTCACCTAGTAGAACTAGGACTACGAGATACTTTCTACTAGGGCAAGTGGGAGAAACAATGGGTAATTGAACTTTATGTGGAGACAAAAAAGTGAATCAGGTTCGAGTAAATAGTCAAAATAATCTATAGTATACAAATAAGGTTGGGTGCCTTATTCTGGTAGCACTATCGGATTCGGCTCACTCTGTAGTTTAAAATTTATTATAAGGTGCTACAAACGAAGTGATTCTGATTCATTCATGTATTGACATGAGGAGTGGGGGCGTTCTATGCAATAATTTGTGAAAGATTGGGCCAAGAAATAAGTCACTCTTACCTTATAACGTTTTTTACTGTTTAAGACTGACTATTTCGCTTAGATGACCTAGGTAACTCAATCTTAATCCTGAGCTAACTATGAACTTCTGTTTATTCGGGATTATCCTTAGATTTGCATAGGTGAGGGTTGGCTCAACAGTGCCGGCTCAATAAGCCTCCCATTTCAAGGGTAAGACCGGGTAGATAGTTGGGGACATAGGGTACAAGACGGAATTTATGCCTACCCGATTTAGGGATAGGAGGAAGATTGTTCTCTTAAGTACTGAATTCAGGTCTTGAACAAGGGACCCACCCTCTCATTGGCCTAAGAAATATTTGGTTTAGTGATTGGATCACAAACACATTTTTCATTAGAGGATCAATGGAACTTTAGGAGTAAGACATAATTTTGAGGGTAAAACAACATTTGACCCAGCCGCTATTACGAACAACCTGTAAATGGTTGACTTACTGATTATGGTTAAATCAAGTGGACACAAATATATCTACCGTGAGTGGAGTGCAACTCTGGGCGTTAATAGAGTAACCTAATAGTTAACGAATGTGGATTAATTCGGTGTAAAAAGTTTAGCCAATTAATCTCGGATCGTTGGAGCCCATGATTTGTAGGTCCACTAAGTCCCCCTACTAGCTCACAAACGGATTAGCCTTAGAGTAGTGTGATAAGTTGATTTGAAATGTTCAAATTAGAACTAAGGGAATGAGTAATTATACGTGATGTAATTACACGTTTAATTTTGGAATTAAACAAAATTGGAGAATCAATTAATATTTAAATCAATGATTTAAATATTAAATTCATGAATAGGGATTTATGATAGTGGAATTGGTGATTAATTATTTTGATATTTGATATTAAATTTATTAGAATGAATTAAATTGTTTAATTAATTATTACTTTTATTAGAAAAGTTAATTATTGAATTAAGTTTTGTAAAATTAATAAAAACCAATCTTTAATTAAGAAATTAAAAATTGAAAAGTCAAATTTTAATTTTAATTTTTGGAAAATTTTCAAAATGGAAATAAAAATTGAAAAATTAGAAAAATTGGAAAAATGGGAATTTCCCATTTCTTCACCTAACAGGTTAGTCACAATTCCATTGCATTTCCAGCTCAAATTCTTAGGGTGGAGCTATAATTCATACATGCTTTCTTGATTGCATGATAGTCATACAATATATAGCTCAAGTTCTGAGTGAAATAGGCATGCATTGAAGAGATTTTTTGTTGAAAAATCTGTTTGAAGAAAGTCTTCATTTTGCTGAAAACCAGAAAACCTTTCTCCTCTATTTTCCTAATTTAAGCTTATTTTGAGTCCCACCACTCAATCTAAGGCACCAAGAGAATAGTAGGATAGATTTTGTGGTGGTTCACATCTAAAGGAAGGGAGGTTTACAGCTGGTATTTGTGATTCAAAGGTATTTTCAAAGGTTAGTGTTAAAACCTTCTTTTTAGTTTATGAGCATGTTGAATTTGAAGCCAAAATTAATGAATTATAATGTTTAATGATCCTGGTTTTTCCCACTACTTGTTTTTGTATTCCAATAGACCGGTGAGTCCAACTGGTAAGCGATGTCAAAGCAATCCAAAGACTCGCCATCATGGAAGACCTTCAGCCTATGCCCATTTACTTTTAGAACTTTTCCTGTCTCAAGATTAACAACGTCTACTGCACCATAAGAATAAACGTGAGAAACACCAAATGGGCCAAGCCACTTGGATCGGAGTTTACCAGGCATAAACTGCAACCGAAAGTTGTATAGAAGTATCTTTTGCCTACCTGAAACTCCTTGGGTGGAATCATTTTGTCATGAAAATATTTCGCCCTTTTCTTAGAAATAAGAGAATTGTCAAAACATTCTAACCTGAGCTCTTCCAACCCTTGAAGCTGTAAAAGTTTGACCTCCCCAGTTGCCTCTAAATCCCAGTTGCATTTCTTGACTGCTCAATATGCCTTATGTTGGATCTCAATTGGAAGATAGCAAGCTTTTCCATAGACCATCCTATAGAGAGACATCCCAATAGGAGTCTTGAAGGTCGTCCTGTAAGCCCAAAAGTATCGTCAAGTCGAAGGCTCCGATTCTTCCTTCCTGGGTTGACCACCTTTTCCAAAATAGTCTTCACTTCCCTGTTGGACACCTCTACTTGCCCATTATTTTGAGGGTGATATGAGGTGACAATATGATGTTGTACATCGTACTTCTTCAATAAGGAAGCAATGACTCGATTGCAAAAGTGTGATCCTTGGTCACTAATGATTGCCTTAGGAAAGCCAAACCTACACAGAATGTTAGTCTTCAAGAAACTTGCAACCACTTTAGCATCATCAGTAATAGTGGTCTTTACTTCCACCCATTTGGAAACATAGTACACTGCCAATAAAAGGTACTTGAACCCACAAGAAGAAGGAAAAGGTCCCATAAAGTCAATCCCTCATACATCAAATATCTCACAGAAAAAAATAGGGACTTGTGATATTTCGTTCCTATGGGATAAACCTCCTGACTTTTGACAACGTTCACAAGTCTTACAAACAAAGTATGCATCCCAAAATAAATTATCCCAATATAAACTTGAATCTAAAACTTTTTTGGCAGTTCTCTTGGGACTATAGTGTCCACCACATGCATGCTTATGATAGAATTCTAAAACAGAAAAGAACTTGTCATTAGGGACACACCTCCTAACTACCTGATCAGCAAAAAATTTCCAAAGAATAGGTTCCTCCCAGACATAGTACTTTGACTCACTTTTTATTTTGTCTTGTATATGCCTATTCATTCCATAAAGGAACTCACCAGTGGCCAAGTAATTTACAATGCCAGCATACCAGGGAGTCATAGAAATACTGTCTGCCTGCATCAGTGTGTAGTCAAGGAAGTCTCCATCAGAATTGAGGCAACGTCCATCAGCTGCAATCCTGCTCAGGTGATCGACGATAACATTCTCACATCCCTTCCTATCCTGAAGTTTCAGGTTAAACTCTTGGAGGAGAAGAATCCACCTTAGCAATCTGGGCTTGGTCTTCTTCTTGGCATCACATAGTGCAAAGCTACATGATCAGAAAAAACAACTACTTCAGATCCAATAATATAAGAGCAAAATTCTCAAGAGCAAAAATAACAACTAAAAACTCTTTTTCTGTCGTGGTGTATCTGCACTGAGCTAGGTTGAGGGTCTTCGAAGTATAGTAGATCACGTGATGTTTCTTATCAATCTTCTGCCCAAAACTGTTCCTACAACATGGTCGCTCATGTTGCACATGATCTCGAAGGGAAGATCCCAACGAGAAGCCTAAATGACCAGAGTACACGACAAGACATTTTTCAGAACATCAAAACTTTTCCTGAAATCATTGTTAAAATCAAAGGCCACATCCTTTTGAAGAAGAGAGGTCATCGGTTGAGTAATCTTACTAAAGTCTCTGATAAACCTATGATAGAAACCTACATGACCAAGAAACGAACGAACCTCCCTTACATTTGTAATGTAAGGGAGCTTAACAATAACATCAATCTTGGTAGGATCTACTTCTATGCCATGCTCAGATACAAGATGCCCTAATACAATGCCACGTAAGGCCATGAAATGACACTTTTCAAAATTTAGTACCAAGTTAGACTTAATGCATCTCTCTATCACCCTAGATAAATTAGACAAGCAATCAAAAAATGAGTCTCCATACATAGTAAATTGATCCATAAATACCTCCATGCATTTCTTAATAAATTCAGAAAATATGCTCATCGTGCATCGCTGAAAGTTGCCAGGAGCATTAGATAGTCCAAATGGCATTCTTTTGAAAGCGAAGGTGCCATAAGAACATGTAAAGGTCGTCTTCTGTTGGTCCTCTTGGTTAATCGGTATTTGATAGAAACCCGAGAAACCATCAAGAAAATAGAAGAAAGGCTTATCGGTTAACCTTTCAAGCATCTGGTCAATGAAGAGAATGGGGAAGTGGTCTTTTCTATTTACAACATTTAATTTTCTAAAACCAATACACATCCTCCACCCATTCTGAACTTTAACAAGAATTAGACTATCCTCATCATTTTTACCACATCAATACCTGTTTTCGTAGGCACTACATGAATGGGACTAACCCATTCACTATCAGAAATAGGATAGATAGTACCTACATCTAAGAGTTTGAAGACTTATTTCATCACAATTTCTTTCAAGACAGGATTCAAACATTGTTGGGGCTGTCGACAAGTTAGCTCCATCGTCCAAAGAAATTCTATGCATGCACACAACAGGACTAATACCTTTTATGTCGGCCAACATCCATCAATGGCCAGCTTGTATTTCTGCAAGGCTTCTATCAACTGTTTCTCTTGCTTATCTGTCAGGTTCTTTGAAATGATTACATGCAAGGTCTCAGCTTCCTCCATATAGGCGTACTTCAGATGGTCTGGAAGCTCCTTCAACTCTACCTTAGGTGCCTACAAAACAGAAGGAAACACCTTGTTAGAAGATTCATCGTCGGAATAAGAGGGCATACCTACTGGCTTTGTCATAGACAAGATGGCAAGCTCTCCAAGGGAAATCAAATCTCTTGAGTCATCCTCATCGTCATCATAGATGTCCCATATAACCTCCTGCTCAAGAGAATCAAACACATCAATCTGGCACAAAGATTGTACATGTCATATGGTGGAAGATTTCATAGCGTCGAAAATCTTAAACTTAACCAACTCACCATCGAACTCAACAAACAAAATGCCCTGATCCACATCAATCTTAGTCTTGGTCGTCTTCATAAAAGGCCGACCAAGCAAGATTGATGCAGGCTCTTCCATCTTAAGAACATAAAAGTCACCAGGGAAAAGCAATTCATTAACCTGAATTAGGAAATCTTCTATAACTCCTAAGGGTTGAATAAAAAACCTATCAACTAATTGAATTACAACTTCAGTTTCAGTCAAGTCTTTTAAAATTAATTCTTGATAGATTGAATAAGGTAAGAAATTTATAGATGCACCCAGATCTATGGCCCTATCAATTTTCTTTTTCTCTATAATACGAAGGAGAGAAAACATACCTGGATCCTTTTGTTTTTCAGGCAAATTTTTCTGAAGGATCGCAAACACAGATTGACTTACACCATTCTCTCTCTCTCTTTTTTTTTTTTGCTTGTCTTTTCCTTGTGCAAATCTCTTTAAGGAATTTGGCATATTTAGGAATCTGCTTGACTGCATCAAGGAAAGGAATATTGATCTCTACCCTTTTGAAAATCTCCAGAAGCTCCTTGTCCTTGTCTACCATCGGTTCTTTTGGCCTTGCAAGCTTGGAAGGAAAAGGCGCTTTAGGCAAATAAGCATTTAAAGGAGGATAAGGGTGAGAAGATATTTCCTGTTTCTTTTCTGGTGGTGTAAATGTAGAACTTGAAGAAGTGGTTTTTGAGTTTTCCAATTCTGGATCGTTTGTTGACTTAGTTGGTGGCTCCAACTCCTTGCCACTCCTCAGCGTAATTGCACTTACATTCTTCTTAGGATTAGAATCTGGCTGAGAAGGAAGTTTGCCAGATTGTCTCTCCAATTTACTCATCGAAGTGGCTAGCTGAGAGACTTGAGTCCCCAAAGATTCAATGACATCCTGCTGAAATTTAAAAGAGTTTTCAGCAAAACTTTTAACAATAACTTCCAAGGACATACCTGAACCAGACGGAGCTCCATGACTAGACTGAGCTTGCTTGTTTTGTCCTCCCCATTTGAAGTTTGGGTGATCCCTCCACCTAGGATTGTAAGTCTGATTGAATGGGTCCCGCCTTCTGTTCTACCCATTGAAATTATAGCCTCCAGCTGTATTCACCTAGGTATTGCACCTTGCAGAGCACTTGGGCAAACGTCAGCTGTATGGGCAACTCCATGACACATTTGGAAAACAATAGTGGGCTGTCCAATTTCCACCTTCGGCAGCTGCTTTACAATAGAAACTAGGTCAGAAATTTCTTTCTTAAGTTCACTTACCTCGTTGGCGGACTTAACATTGACTGCAACTCTAGTTCCAAATTGTTGAGAATTTACTACCCATAGTAGCTTTCAGGTTCACTGCCTCAGACAAGGTTTTATTGACTAAAGCTCCTTTTACAACTGCATCTATGTTACTTTTGTCGATTTGCATCAGTCCCTCATAAAAGTACTGGATCAACAACTAGTATGAGATCTGATGGTGGGAAAACTTGGCACATGCCTTTTTGAATCGTTCCCAATACTCGTGAAAGGTCTCCCCATCGAACTGCATAATGTTGTATATCTTCTTTCTGTTACTAGTAGCTCGAGATGCTGGGAAGAACTTTTCTGAGAACTGCCTCTGAAACTCTTCCCAGGATGTGATGCTCCTAGGCAAAAGAATGTAGAGTCATTCCTTGGCATCTCCCTTCACGAAAAGAGGAATGCCCTCATATTTATCTACTGCATGGTCACCCCATTTGGTCTCATCCCATTGCACACCACAAGAATTCCTTCAAGTGTTTGTGCGGGTCTTCACCCTGTAGACCAGAAAATGCAGGAAGTAAGTGAATTAAGCCAGATTTAAGCTCGAAGTTACCTGTTGTTTCAGGATAGGCAATGCATAGTGGCTGCTGAGTGAAGCCTGATGTTGCGAGCTCCTTGAAAGTCTTTTCTCGTTCAGTCATTACTGGTAAATTCTCAAGAACGCTCTCTTCTCCAGATGTGTCTTCAACATGAATATCTCTATCAAGCGCAGCTTGCTATCTTCTCTCTCTTCTGATCTCCGCTCCTCCTTGAAAATTTTTGCAAAATACAATTGTCTAGAACTTTTGGGAGTGTGGGTCATGCATCAAAAGAGAAAATTGATTAGTAAGGAAAGCACTACAGGCCTAAAAAATCAAGAAATCTGTTGGCTCCCTGGCAACAACGCCAATTTGGTAGGCCGCTTGATTCATTGTCGTCCGTGAACTCGTGCTACATAAATAATTTATATGCACCGAACTAACTACTTATACTAACTAGTAGTACAAGTGGCAAGCCCGGAGTTGAACCACAGAGAGCCAATTTGGATTCCTAAAAAATTGATACTTGTAGGAAGTAACCAGGGGGGAGGGGAGTTGTGAAAATTGTGAATAAAAATTGCCAGAAAACAAAAAATGCACGATGTGAAAGAATGTAAAAATTTATCAGTTGAACAAAATACTTAACTAGGGTAATTCTAGTTTAATTCATTCCCTTTCAATTCTATCACAAACTATTCAAAAGATGCGTGAGAAATTTGAATTACAACTTAGCCTACTCGATTA
The DNA here is from genome assembly GCF_009727055.1 of Benincasa hispida. Lineage (NCBI taxonomy): Eukaryota > Viridiplantae > Streptophyta > Magnoliopsida > Cucurbitales > Cucurbitaceae > Benincasa > Benincasa hispida. The sequence goes on from NC_052352.1 coordinate 36,177,118, forward strand.
GAATCCTAACCGATAGTCCATAAAATCAAGTTAATTAAGGGAAAAGCGAGAATCCTTAACTAATCAATCAATCAACAGGCATTAAGTTTCAAGGAAAAACTAAGCCAAATAATTGATTTCCATCGTCTAACCAATTAATTGAGTGAGAATTATCTAAGTTAGAAAGTAAGTGGTCGCTAAATGGAATCCCAATTTAACATAACAAACTTACTTAACCCTTGCTTCTAGGTGACGACTACCTAACGATTACAAATTAGGGCTAATCAAAGCAATCAATTATACATGCATAGCTAATTTGCTAGATTATCCCAGACAAGATAATTGAAGAATAAGCACGAGATAAATTCTCATAAATTCATAATAAACTCACAGAATTACATAATAAAGTCTCAAGAATCGAATTGGAACGAAATTAAACTATAAAACCCAAGCTAAGTTCTTACCCTTTAGCCACGAAACATCTTCAAAATTGATACAATATTCAAAGGGGAAGAAATTATTACAAAATTCTGGTGAAAAGGGAGGCTAAAATTAAGCTGGAACAGGGTGATGGCACTAAAAAATCGAGTGTAAATGTTGTGATATCCTCGGCTTAACCCCTAACGATCCTTTGATAGATTTTTCGCAGTGTCGCAATGCTGCGGCACAATTGTGCTGAGCGTTAGGCGAGCGTCACAGCGCTGTTTAACGCTAGATTGCACGCGCACTGAGGCTGATCGTCCATCAAACTATATAACATTCCAACGGTTTATGCTACCTATTCTGTCCAAGAGCGTTGTGTTGGGATTGGTTTCCTAATTCTCTCGGAGTCTCGTTGTTTTGTAAAGATGCACATTGTTAAATGAATAAAATAAGTGTTATTTAATTGTGACATTTACTCATATCCAATAAACAAAGCTCCTTGGTTATCTTATGTGAACTTAAGCATGTATATGTGATATACAAGTGGATCATGCCTTAAGTGATAACCTAAATCGGTTGTAGTATAAGGATTAAGGTGGGATACCTGATCCTGGTGACAGTACGGATACGGTCCATTTTGTAGAGTTTGCAAGTGTTGTAAACTACTACAGATGGTTAATCCTAACCATTCATGTGGAGACGTGGAGTAGGGGTGTCCTATACAAAGAGTTTGTATAAGACCTGGACCACTAGATGACTAAACTCTGTATATAATGCCGTTGATACTAGAGACTTGCATCTCACCTAAACGGCCATAAGTGACATGACCTCAATCCTGGGTGTTTTGTGAACTTCTACCTTTGAGGATGGTTTGATTAGTATGGGTGAGAGTGGCCAAATTGTCAACTTAACATGATTACCTTTTTAGGGACTTGTCTGATCTGAGAGCTGGAAACTCAATCCACAATATGAAGTTCACTTCTTTCTCAAAGTAGGGATAAGTAGAGAGATTACTCCCTTAAGGGCTGATTCCGGGGCTTGAACATAGTGGCCACAGCTTCTCTTTCGAAGAGAAGACTCAGATATAGTAGGACTATGATTTATGTTCATTAGAGGAATCAGTGGTACTTAGGAGACAGATGTAACTACAGGGGTATAACGGTTATTCGCCCAGCTGTATTTACGAGCGTTCTGTGAAGGGTTGTCGCACGTGCTCATTGGTTAAAATGGACACATAATATATCTGTAGTGAGGAGAGTTTTAGCTGTCGGTATTTAGTGAAGTGCCTGACAGTTAATGGATGGTGGATCCCGTGACTAAAGAGTTTAGTCAGTTATACACGTACCATTGAAGCTTCGGATCTATAGGTCCATGAGGTCCCTTGGTAGCTTAGATTCATGTTGAAGGATCAGTTCTTGGTGATTTGAAAATTTTAAATTGACAAAGAGGTATTTTGATTATATGTGATATAATCGGTATGATCTATAAGATACATCTAGTGGAGAATTGATGTAAATGTGATTTACATTAAGTACCATGGAATAGAAAAAGAACTATGGTTTATATGTTTCATGAGATGAAATATTAAAACTATAGGTTAATAATATAGTATGATAAGTTGGTTATCATTTATATTTATAATAATATTGATTATTAGATAATTAATACTTTTTCTTTTAAATAACAAAAATGTAGTGGGTGGTTATTGATCATGGTAACTGTGAAGTTTTAAAAAGGAAATCGGTTTCCTATTTTGAAAAAGAGGTTTTTGCAAAGTTTGAAAAGTTTTGAGTTTTCTCTCCGACGAAAAGAAACTCACGGAAGTCGTCAAGTAAATACAGATTTACTAAACGTCAGATGGGCTAGGTAAATGATCGTGTAGGTGCTAGCTAAACGATCGTGCAGTGTTTACTAAATGATCGCATAGCTTTGCTAGACGATCACTGGCCCAAGGTAAACGATCGTGTAGAATCGACCGAGCTAAACGATCACATAGCTTTTGCTAGACGATTGCATAGCTTTATCTAAACGATTGGGCATCGACCTTACGATAGGTCTCTGACTTATCCCACTTGTCTAGTCGTGTACAACGATCTGTCTTTCCTCCATTCGTCTGCCTCACACCAAGGTCGCCTTGTTGGTGGTGTCAGACTCAATTTGACACCGTCCAGGTTTTTCAGAGGCCGTTCGTGGTGCTGTAGAGGCCGTTCGCTGTTTTGGAGGAGTTCGTGACCGAGGAGTTCGTTAAGGACTTGTGCGAAGAGTTTGTGCTATGTTCGTGCGGTGTTGCAATCGTGTAGATCAAGCGCTCGTGATTACAGTTGTTCGATCAGAGTCGCGCATCGAAGTGTGGAGATGCGTCCTCTTATATGCGTTCAGTTTGCTCTCTGTTCTTTATGTTGTTTCATGCTGTAATTTCTCTGTATATTTGCAAAACCGCTTGTATTAAAGTCGACTGTAAAAGTATTATTGATTCATGATTGTAATTTGGAATAGTCTTACTTCCGCTGCTCACGGAAATCATCGTCCCGATTTCCTTCACGTTGAAGTTTGGCATTGAGTGAGCGGTGCAATGGTGACTTTATGACATCTTCGGAGTGTTGCAACACTGCCCTGTGTCATGGTTATGCTTGTCCAGGGCTGTGGCCCATGGCTGCATGCCCAATCCAACCCTTTTTTATCATGATTTCATGTTATGTATTTCGTTAGTTAAGTTAATTTGCTTTCCTTGTACTTTTTGTTGTAAGTGACCACTCGCCCTTTTACATATGTAAGGGTGCCAGTTGGCTTTTTGGTCAGAGTGCACTATATAGGGATAAGACTAACCATCACTTTCCCATACCCGGACTGGTATGCTATAAAGTCGTTGTTGTTGCTTATTTCTTTTTAGCCTACTGCAATCTTTCTCTTCTCTATCCATACATTCAAACGTTTGCGAAAACCTTTTCTCTAAACCCGTTTTCTAAAACCGTTTTCTCTGAAACGGGGTTAGAGGTTGCAAGAGGCACCCTGCGTGCCATCGGCGTTCTGTATTCAAATTGACTAACTTGTTTATGAGCGAAAATAAGTGTTGCACAATCGCTGACTTCTGTGTTTAATTTTGGAATAAGAGAGGGAGAATTTTTTTCTTTTGAGAGAAACTTGCAGAGGAGAAGGACAACAATAACCTATAGTTTATATTTATCTCACATAACCTATAGTATTAATATGAATCTTATTTATATTAATTTTAACCTATAGTTTTTATATGGATCATATTCATATAACTAATATTTGAATCATATTCAAATATTTATTTCTCTTATTAAAACTTTATATTATAATGTATCACATACATTATATTAATAGTATCATATACAATTAAAATTAATTTGAACAATTCAAATTAATCCAACATTAATTTGATTCTCATTAATCCTTATTGAGCTAATAAGGGGACCTTATGGACCTAAAGATTGAAGCTCCAATGATGCGAGATTAATTAATTAAACTCTTTAATTAAATTAATCGACATTTATTAACTATTAGTCACTAAACTAAAAACCAACAACTGCACTTTTCGCACTATAGATATATTTAGATGTCCATTGAATATAACCAATCAATAGTGCATTGACCTTTCACAAATTGCTCGTAAGTACAGCTTGATCAAAATTACTATTTTACCCTTCTAGTTACATCTAACTCCTTAAGTATCATTGATCCCTCTAATGAACAATTAGTCTAGTCCAATTATAATTGAATTCTTCCTGGGTCAAGAGAGCGTGTAGCGCCACATTGTTTAAGACCCAGAATCAACTCTTAAGGGAGCAAATTTGTCTACTAACCCTAACAATCGAGAATGAGTAAACTTCTTTTTGTGTAGCTATGTTCCCAACTTTCTAATAAGATGAATCCCTAGAATGGTAGGCATATTAAGTCGACGAAACTGGCCACTCTCCCCCATGCAGATCAAAAGACCGCCTTCATAGGCAAGAGTTCACAACTTACTCGGGATTAAGGTAAAGTCAACTATGGTCACCCTAGTGAAATGTAAATCTCTTCTAGCGACAGTGTTTTAAAGAAAGACTATTCATTTCGTGATCAGTCTTATACAAACTCTTTGTATAGGAAACCCTCGCTCACATGTCTCCACATGAATGATCAGTATCATATTATTTATAACACTTTATAATAATTGTAATAATTACAAAGTGGATTGTATTCATAGTGTCACAAGGATAAGGTACCTAGTCTTATCCATCTACTACAGACCGTTCAGGTTATTACTTAAATATGATCCACCTGTATGTCTCCACAAACATGTTTAAGCTACATCAAATAACCTTGGATCTTAGTTTATTGGTTTTAGGTTAATGCAATTAAATGTTAAATAAAATAACACTTATTTTATTTTTAAAAAATAATATGTTTGTACAAATACAATTCACAAACTACAAGATTACGAAATTTAGGGCATCAACCCCAACAGTATAAGGATCACTGACACCCAAAGGCAACTTCTTTTAAATCTATTGGTTTAATCCTTCTTATGGTGATAGCCTTGTTATATTCATTCTCCCTAATGTAGTTGGAATAATGAGCTTTTATATAAAGCTTTCTCTAACATTGATGTTGAACTTATTAGAAGAATTCCTCTATAATGGGAATCAAAAGAATTGTTTAATTTGACATTTGTTTTGATTTATACCCTAAATCTCGTAGTCTATAAATTGTAAACAAATTATTGAATAAACAAAATGTTATTTATCTCAACTAAATAGAGTTTTATTTATTACATACTCAAATCCAATAAACTAAGATTCGGAGGTTATTTAATGTAACTTGAACAGTATGTAGTTGACATACAAGTGGATAGTGTTCAAGAAATAACCTAAAAGGTCTATAGTATATGGATAAGGTCGGACACCTTATTTTGGTAACACTATGGATACAACCCATTTTGTAAATGTTACAAATGTTGTAAGTGTTACAAAGGACTTGATCCAAATCGTTCATGTGATGACATGTAAGTGGAGGTATCCTATACAGGGAGTTTGTATAAGACCGAACCATGGAATATATAATCTCTCTTTATAACACCGTTAACTGAAGAGATTAATATTTCAAACGATAACCATGTAACTCAATCTCAATCCTAAGTGAGTTATGAACTCCTGCTCATGAGGGTTGCTCTTTGATTTGTATAGGTGAGAATGATCTTAGCTTCCGACTCAATATGCCTACCATTTTGGGGACGATACCAAGTGAAGAGCTGGGAACGTAGTTTCACAATATGATCACTCCTTCCTAAGTTTAGGGTAAGTAGATAGGTAGTTCCGTTAAGTGCTAACTCCGATACTTGTGAACAATGCGACCTCACCCTCTCATTGGCCCTAGAGGGACTTTGTTTATGGTTAGACCATAAATGGAATTGTTCATTAGAGGATTGGTGGTACTTAAAATGCAAGAGGTAATTACAAAGATAAAATGATAATTTGACCAAGCTGTAATTACGAACAACTTGTGAAGAATTGACTAACATAAAATAGTAAAATCAATAGACACAGAAATAGTCTACAGTTCATAGTAGTGTAACTATAGATCTTTAGTAGAGTGTCCCATAGTTAATGAATGTTGATTAAATTAATTAATCTCGTATCATTGGAACTTATAACTGTAGGTCTATTAAGTCTTTTTGCTAGCTCACGAATGGGTTAAACAAGGATATTTGTTTTTGAAATAATTTGAAATCTTCAAATTGTTTTATTGGAATTAGTGTTGATTGTATATGATGCAATTAATATAATGTATATAGATATATTATAATATAAACTTTATAATAAGAGAGTATTGATGTTTTTTGAATAAGATTCAATTACTAAATTAATGTGAATAAGTTTCATATTAAAATTACAGGTTAAAATTAATGTGAATAAAATTCATATTAAAACTATAAGTTATGAGAGATTATGCACATTACAATATAATTGATATGTACATTAAATTAAATATATGATATTTGATCATTTGATTAATTAAGTTAGATTTAATTTTAATTAAATTTTCTTTAATTAAATTAAATAGTACAGGGAAATGGTGAGTGGGTGAGGTCAAGTATTAAGTATGCAGAGTTGTTTGCATTTAAAACAAAAAAAATCTCTCTAAATTTTTTTCACTCTCACTCTCAAAACTTACAGAGTTTTCTCTACGAAACACTATCATCTCTTCCCTTTTTACAAAGATCCCACAATCCTCTTCGTCCAAAGAGAATAATAGAGAAGACCTTTTAGTGGTGTTTGAATTTGCTCGTGGTACTTGCTTGCGTTGTGTTTTCCAAAACTAGGAGAAGATACCGTGAAGAATTTATCAAAGGTATTAATCTTCTTCCCTTTTCTCATATAGAGAAACATGCAACTGTCCTTAGTTATTTGTCCTGTATAATTTTTCTGTAACAAAATTGGACAAAAGCAATTACACGCTTCTATTAGGAATTCAATTCCTTCACCATTATGATAAGGAGGCCTAGATAGTGAAAAGTGGTTATAAACTCTTTTTGCTTAATAGAGGGATGGAGGTACTACCTTTCTGTCATGTTTGTGCCACCCAACAATATTTAGCTAAAGGGTGATGGGCTACAAGATTGTCTCATAAATTATCATCACCCGTCAAATAATATGAATAGATTGATACTGAAGTATCAAATGTAATATGCTACATCTATTATTGTAGCTAAGCAATCATTACATAACTTATCTTACATTGGAGAATTCTCACATGTATGACATACAATTCTAATTACAACTCAATTCAACGCACATATGCTTTGATTTAAGCACTAGTGTGAAATTTTTATTTTTAATTTTTTGTTAGAAAGATATTGTAAGTGTGGGGTGGGGGAATCAAACCTCAAACCACGAGATTGATAGTATAAACACTATGCCAGTTGAGCTATGCTCTTGTTGACGTGAAACTTTTTTTTTTTTTTTTGCACGTAATCATGTAAGCTCTTTTATTATCTATTTGAAATAGCATTCCACAAACCTACCTCAGCCTAAAAATCCTACATCAACATTAATTATGATAGCAAACCTTCAAAGCTTACTAAAATAGTTCGTTTCAACTTTTCAAAATATTTTAGTAGTTTTTTTCTTCTAAATTTTAGATTTTAACAGTAAAAAAAGTTTCAAACATCTAACTTTTTATCGAAGATATATTTCTTAATGAATATGTAAAAGAGCCCTACTCAAGATTAGTATTTTTTTTTTAAGGAAAATATTATAAGAAAGGAGAGGTTGAGAAAACACAAAAAAATCAACCATCCAAGTGAGAGTTAATTACGACCACCAACTATCTAGGAAAAAAAGAATCTCAACAGATATGGGTTTCTTCAAAGAAAGAGGAGCGGTTTTGATCTACAAAAACAACATCGAAATCAAAATTCGAAAAATCGATGTCGATGAAAATATTGAGGTCCCGATTTTATGGAAATATCGATATCGATAAAAATTTCGAGAAAAATTATGGAAATTGATGAAAATTGATGAAAATTGATGAAATTTGTTATAATTAGTTAATGAAACTTTGATTGGCTTAATTAGACTATAGTTGACCATTTTTTATCATAATTTTTATAAAGTAAAATAACATTTAAATGTCTATTGTAAATATGAGTGTAAATGTTGATGTAAAAATAGAAATTTAAAAAAGAAATATATATAATTACAAAATAATATAAAGTTTAGAAATATTTTGAGGTTAATTGATATGAAAATTATGAAAGTTTTGGATGGTTAAAGAAAGAAAAACTCACATCAATTCAAATTTGAGGTGGAATGATGTGAAAATTTAAAAAAAGTTTGAATGAGGTTGAAAATAAATATATGTTATTCTTGTGATTTTTTTTAAACAATTAATTTCTATATGAAAGTTTTGGATCCAAAATAAAGCTAAAAATTAAGAAAAAAATGGAAATTAAAAAAGGTAACACATGAAAAAGACTCAATCCTTTATCGAAAATGACAATGGCACGTAAAACATTAGTTTGTGGGTAATCATGACCATAGAATTGAAAAATTCGAATTGAACTAATGTAGTTAATTAAACAAATCGAAATTTTTTGAAAATGTCGAAATTTTGTTGAAATGGGGAATCAAATTATTCTTAAAATTTCCAAAAATCTCGAAATTTTGTTGAAATCGGGGGAAAATGAAATTTCCCCTAATCACAATTTTGAGGCCATCGAAATCTCGAAATTTGGATCAAAATTTTGAGATTTCAATGGAAATTTAAAATCGTGATCAGAATGTGTTTTATGAGTAATGCGATGAGCAGACTGGGGCAATGGGCAAACCCATTCCTTAGTAAGTCTTCTGATTTCGACAACCACATTAGAAATCTTCGTAAGATTAGTTGACTCGTTGCTAAGCAAAGAAACAACTTCAAGAGCATTTAACTCCACAAGTAAAAGAAGACACAAGAGGGGGGCGAATAGGCACTCAAATAAACTTTTAATTCCTTCAAAGATGGTCTTGGTCTCCAACAACTTACTCAGATCCATATTAGAGGAAGAAAGGGATCCTGCACAAATTGGAGATCCAAAATTGTCATGCACAATCCATTCGAAACCATCCTCGAGTTTAATTAAAATCTCTTTAGCAAACGTAGGGATGAGATATAAAAGAAACATCTAAAATAAAGAAAAACTCAAGGGTACACCACCCATAATATTATATAAAAAGAAAAACCTAACTATTTCATGTGACTTGATGTCATAGTTCACACTCCTTGAAATTGTTTATAGTTAAAAATATATACCAATCAAATATGTCATCCATCCTCATAGGGAAAAAAAAAAGATCTTTACAATTAAATACATCATATATAAACCAAAGTTACAGAAATAAAACACCAATTAAAAAAGAAAAAGAAAAACACTGTTTTTTGCTTTTATTTCTACCAAAAAAAAAGTGAAGAAGAAGAAAAAGGGAAGAAAAAACCAAAATAAGGTGTTGAGGTGGGGGCCACTACAGTACTACTACCCATTGTCTTCTTAAGACTTGAGATTTAAGACTTTATAGAGAAAGAAAAGAGTAATCATTATTAGTGGGTCCCTCCAATGAATAATTGCTTCTCTATATGTATGGTATATATATATATATTTGATTATGACTTCCCATATTTTTTTCTTTTTTCTTTATTTTTTAATTAATTATGTCTTAAAAAAACTACTCTTCACTCTCTCTCTGTCACTCACTTTTACGGCCTTCCTCTTATTCTTGAAAAATGGAATAAAAATTATAAATACTTTATTTTTAAAAAACATAATTTATAAATTGTTTAATAATAACAAAGACAAATTGCGTTAAAAAAACTGAAAATAGAAAAAAAAGAAAAAAAAGAAAAAAAAAAAAAGAAGAGGGATTTCATGTTCCTCAAATTTACAGGGAGAGAAGATCAAGGGTTTCTTCTTCTTTCCTCTATTTCTCCATTCTCCTCTCTCCGCCTTTAATCTCAGGTTTGCCCTTCGATTCATTCTTCTTCTTCTTCTTCTTCTTCTTTGATTCGCTTCGATTCAATGTTTTCTGCTTTTTGATGCCCTTGATTTTTGCTTCATACTTCTTTCAAGGGTTTTTTTTTTTTTTAATTGTTTCTTCTTTTCTTCATTTTCATCTTCATTTCTTACTTTACATCTATATCTTTTTGTTCCTGAATTTTCTTTTTAATTGGGTTTTAGTCTGTGAATTGGGTTTGCTTCGTGGTGGTGTTGGACTCTTGGGCTTGGAGCTCGTATTGGGGAGGTTTTCCCGATGGTTTTTTTGATTGTTTGATTGGACGGTATGCTAGCGATTCCCTTTTTGAGTTTGATTGTTTTGGAATTCAGTTTATTTTGTATTTTGGGTGATTTTTTATTTTTTATTATTATTTCGACTTTGGATTTTAACGTTCGGGTTTCTTTGATGTTTGTCTTTTTATTTTTGCAGTTCTTTTTTTGGGGGGTACGTCGATATAATGGTTCGTTGAAGAGATTGTAGATGTTGTTGAGCTGTTGAATGACGGAGAATTAATTTTGTTTGATTTGGGGTGTTTGTGTGCTCTTTGGAAGAAGGGGTACGGAGAAAAATTGAATCGAGCGGGTGGATGGAGAAAGAAGTTTTGGTTCCAATTAGGGACAATGTGGCTGATGAAGCTCTAATGTTTGATCACAGAAATATGGAAATCAAAACTGATGAGAATGAAATTGATATTCAGAAGGCTGATGCTTATGCTCCTGCATCAGAGAAAGGTGAGGGAAGTAGTGTTGTATTCTCTAGAGAAGGACCTCTTGTGAAGAAAGAGTCCGTTCTAGCTCATGGTTGTAATTCCAGTGAACAGAGTCACAAGTCCATGCTTATGGTGACAGATTATAAGCAGGGAAAGAAAGGGAAGTCTAGTCATGAAAAGAAACTTAGCAGACAAGACAGATTTGAGTTGGGACGGTTGTTTCAAGGTGTTGTAAGCTCACATGATTGGGAGCTTGCAGATAGTTTGATTGCGTTGGCAGATCCTCAGACTCTTAATGATGCTTTGTGTATCACCTTGGATTCAATCTGGTTTTTGAGCACACAACAAGAGCTTCATGGAATAACTGGGTTAATTAAGAACATTATTGTGAGCGGAGCTTATGATTTTACGAGAGCAGCTCTTAGGACCTCGTTTCTGGCTTCGTGTGTCTCTGCCTGTCAGAGTCGAACAATGAGTCTTGCAGATACTGTAACTGTCATGGCACAGAGGTGAAGCATAAGTTCTTATTGCTACACGAGTTTATTTTTATGACAATCAAAATCATCTGCGTGACTCCCGTCTCTCTCTCAGGAATGTTTATTTACCGCCATCAGAAATCTTATCCAGAGAATTCTACAGCAGGCCAGCACCCTAACAAAAAAAAAAAAAAAAAAAAAAAAAAAAAAAAAAAAAAAAAAAAAAAAAAAAACACTATAAAAGAAAAAAGAGAGAAAAAAAAAAAGGAACAAAGAAGAAGAAAAGGATTGATTGATGCAGGAAAAATGAGATGGGAAACCAGTCTTAGACTCTTAACTTACAATTTCATAGTATAGGGCCTGACAGATATAGTGAACTGTTGGAACTCTCAAGTATTGTATTGGACAGAAAACAAAACTTCTATTAAGAGAAAGTGTAGTACAAAGAATTATCTGTCCAAATATGTAGCCAATAGCTATCTCCCTCAATCTAGTTATCATATATAATCCTTATAGCATCTTAGCTAACTGGTGACTTCATTTATTTTCATTTTTGGCTCTATTAACTTTTATATGTCCATTTCAATTATTGTTAGTTGAGGGGGGAGGATCCCTTGGGTGCGAACTGATGACCAATGGCTTTACTATTTCTCAAATGTGAATGACCCCTTAATAGTTCATTGTGTTCCTTGTTGAATCTTAAACAGAAGTTGTTTAAGTTCTCATTGTGCTCTTCTCCCAACTAGTTATGAGAAGTTGGAAAATGTTGACATTTTTCGTTTGGTTTCCTTGAATTAACTGACTTATAACTACGTGGATGCAAATAACTAAATCGAGTGAGTCTTGGTTCTGTTACGTTGGGGTGCTTTTAAGGATTTTGGCAATGGCAATATACATTTTTCTTCCTTGTAGTCTAGTACAAATTGTATAACTTCCATTTTTTTCTTTCACATACTAATTTTCTTATTTTCTCTTTCTTAACTCTTGCTGGTGAGGCAGGCTTGTAGCTTAGAAACGTTCTTTGTTCCTATATTGTTTAATTAAATCTAATATTATGACATCTGTCATTCAATCAAAATGTCTATAATGTGCAACAAGCCAATAAGTTTTTCCTTGTCATTCTGACACATATATTTCTACGTTTGACATTTCATTAATTGCAGGTTGCGTGAGCGTCTCCAAGAATGCAATGGAGATGAGGTCTTAAAAGCAGAGGCTGGTACTAAGGTTCAAAAGTTCACCGAGTGGGCTCTGAAATGCATAGGTTTCCATTCTGAGTGCCATGGAAATAAGGACCGAGTGACCCAGAGCTCAGCTGCTGAGATCCAACTTCAGTTATCTGCTTTCAAGATGTTCCTAGATTTTGCTGGCAATCAACTTACTGGAAAAGATTTTACGGAAGCCTTTGATGCTGCTTGTTTCCCACTCACTCTCTTTTCTAGTTCATTTGATCCTGGATGGGCAACTGGAATATCAGCAACGGCAATCCAAGGTCTATTATGTTTGCTGGTGGAGGGTGGTGCTGACAATGTTAACCAGTGCTTCCTTGAAGCTTCTCGCTTTGGAAGCACAGAACTTGTGCGCATTTTATTACAGGTACAGTAGATTGATGTTCGTATCAGCTTCTTATTTCTTGAGAAAGATCAGATTTGGTGGTTTTGAGGGTGAGCATTATGAAATTTGTTTGAGGTTTTTCTTCATCTGATCAATGTGCATCTGAAGCGTATCTTTCCAAAAGCTTCAACTACGCTGATAATTTTCTTTCTATTATGAGCCAAAACATGGAAGTATCATTGGGCTTCCTGAGTACTATATATTTGAAGATTTTTTCTATGAGATATAATATCTGAAGATTTGAAGCTGACTCTAGAAGTATATAGAAATTTTAAATTGATTATGTCAATCACATGTCACATCTAATGTCATACATTTTGACGTTTTGCTATGTATTGAATGTGGCATTTGGCTCCTGCATATGCATGATGTTCCCTAGTTCATCTGTTGGTTTGCGAATATTTCATTAAATTGTTTCACTCGATAGATATTCTTCATGTATTTTTACTAGCCGTAGTTTTTTTTTTTTCATTAATATTAAGTTTTATCTCAAGTTAGTTGATATTTTCTACTGCAAATTCGGTGGTTGCACATGGCCACTTCTGATGTGTAGGATAGCTTGTAAAAATGAATTATGCTTGAAATATAGAAATACAAAACTAGAAATATAGTTGAACATCTATAAGAATGTTCCATCACCCAGATAAAGTGTCAGAAATTATTATCTGCCCTATTCGATATCTATTTGGTTTTTTGTTTTTGAAAATTAAGATTAAAACACTATTCCCATCCATAAGTTTTTGTATTGTCTTATTCACTCTCTACCTATGTTTTGAAAAGCCAAAATCAAGTCTTGACAACCATTTGTTTTCGTATTTAGAATTTAACTAAAAATTGAAATATTTCTTTAAGGATGGTGAAAAATCATAATAGGAAAATTGGGAAGAGACAAATATAAATTTTAAATAATGGTTATCAAATGGGGTTTTGGTAATTAGTATTATTAATTGACAAGGAATTATGTTGTGTTCATCCATATTGTCTGATGCAAAATTTTATTTTTCCTTTACATGAATTGAGGAACCATGCCTAGCACAATAAGCAAAACGACCATTAATAACTTCTGTCTCATTACCCTTGTACTCACGTCTTCCCTATTTCTGATTTGTGAAATTTCTGTAGATTGCCCAAAGGAACAGTTTGGACGTTGATGTTGATCTTGCTTTAGGTTTTGCTTCTCACTACTGTAAGATTGGCACAATGGAGTGCTTGGTGGAAGAGGGTAACGCCATAGCTTTTTTGGGTCCTCTGATGAGAGCAGCTGAAAGGGGATGTTTGCCAGTTGTTGAGTGGTTTGTGAAAAGAGGTTGTCAGGACATGGAACTCTGCTTGGCCCTCACAGCGGCTACATCGAGCAGCCAAATTAATGTTGCTGCTTATCTTCTTCCCCATGTTCCTCAACACGTACTTGCTGCCCTAAGCATTGAAATTCTTAAGGCTGCTGGGGAGCGAAGTAGTGGTTCTCTTGATGGTGTGGAGTTTCTCCTTCATTCCAACTTTCTTGGTGATCCTTCTGCAACATATGCTGTTGCAGACAGTATCTCCAAGTCGAGCGATGAGTCTGTTGCTCCGGAGCTTAGGGCGTTTCTTCGGGAGCACTGGTCGGAGGCGGCTTATGTGGATGGGTTGAGACAAGGTCAAGAAAATTACTTGAACTTTGTGCGGATTTTGAGGTGGGGTGGATCCCCAATCTCTTTGAGGGATATTCCAGCACCCCTGAGGGTTGCAATAGCTTACCTACCATTGTATAGGGAATGTATAAAGGTGAACGGATACTTATTTTCGCAAAAGCTGAGGGGGCAGCTGGTTGAAGCCGCTAGAAGGCTTGGAGGTGGAGTGTTGGAAGAGGTGAGCAAAGGTAGGGAGCTCTTGGCTGTTTTGGAGCATCATCTTCCTCCATTTTTGCTTCACAAGTTCAAGGTTACTTAGCAAGACTCTTCGTCATTGTATCTTTCATCTCCCACTCGTTCAAACGAAAAAAAGAAAAGAAAAGAAAAGAAACAAGAAAGAAATGGAGAACAAGATAGAGAATGAGAAAGATAGCATTGCGGAATGTGATCGATATTCAATTTAATGGGATAGCGCGAAGCATTTGCGGTTTGGCTATTTTTCTTTCTAGCCTCTGAAGTTGATCTGCCTGGTTATTTTCGAGATAGGTGGCACTGTTTTGAATGAATGGTTCATCATATCTTATGTTAACGCACATGATGCTATGTAATGTAGGACGTGAAGCAACCATTGTTAGAAGGTTCAATCTGAACGATGTGTACATTACCGGTATATATCATCTTTTGTTCTCTGCACATGTGAATTAATGATAATGAGGAAACTTAATATCATGTCGTTAGTAGTGTCATCATCTGTAGTCTGGGTCTGTAACTAGCGTGTTCGTCTTGGAGGTCGGTACCAATGTTTTGTTCTTTTTATCTCTTGCTTTAATAATGAAGCTCAAGGTTGTGAGCTTTTCATATTCCCAGATGCAGCAAGCATGATAATTTTCTTTGGTTCGACAAGGGGAAAAGAATGTAAGAAACATACGGTTTTACTGTAAAATGGTGCAAGATCATATAGGTATAATTTATTCATATTAAAATAAAAGACGAATAGTATTTAAATGGCTACATCAACCCAAATGATGGAGGTCTAGACTCACAAAAAAGTTTAGAATTACACTAAGTATTTAAATTGTAAAATTTGAAAATTTAGAGACTTTTAATGGGTACAAATTAAGAGCATATTTGGTTTGTAATGTGGGTTTTGTTTTATGTTTTTAGATTTACTAGTTCAGCGAGTGTTTTTTTTACAGATAATTTGACTTCTGTTCCTAAAAATTGTTTTCGAATTCTATGATTCAAACGATGTAAATTTTGAAAACAACATTTTTATGTTTTTATTGTATCCAAAATTTTAATTTTAAAATTTAAAATGCAGAATTATATTAAATAAAGATAAAAACATTTAGAAATATAGTATGTCATGTTATAAACTCAATTCAATCTTTTAAAAATTAAAATAAGTATTATGTAGTATATTATTTAGTTCATATTTACACATACAACGATTATCTGATTAGCAGATACCATCAAACAAACAATAATGAATTTAATGAACCATTTGTAGTTTCACAGTCTGAATTAATTCATATTTACACATGCAACGATTATTCGAGTAGCAAATACTATCAAAGAAACTATACTATGTTGTATATTATAAGTTAGGTTATATTCCAAATTTTGTTCATATGGTTTGATAAAATTAAAATTAGATCATATGGTTTTTAAATCTAGAGTTTAGTTCATATAGTTTGATAATAACTTCTTATATAGTCCTTATGGTTTGTTAAATCCTCTTAAATGATTTCTATAATAGGACCTATTTATGAAACTTTTATCAAACCATAAAAAATTCTAATTATAAACTATAATATCTAAATTCTAACTTCTTCCAAACCATTGGGACAAAAATTTTAATTTATCTATAAATTATATAATATTACAAAATAATAATTATACAATTTTTTAACACAAAGTTATGTTCATAAATAAATTAATAATTGTTTATTATCAACTAATATTTAGTGGGTAACTACAATTAGTTTTCAATTGTTTAAATTAGAATTCAATTTTTGAATTGTACAAACAAATACATATTTGAAAACATGGAATACAACCTTATTTTCATTTAATCCATTGTTTTCAAATTTTCTTAAACATGCCCTAAGGATCACAATTTTAGAATCTATTTGAAGTTTTATTTCTTGGAGAAGCTATTTCCAGGGAAATTTGTACGGATAACCCAATTTTTAAAAAATAATGTCAATTGACTCCCAACTGACATTATCGCCATACCAAATTACGTAAATTCCCCTTCATGAATACTTATTTCATCCATATTCCAAATTATGATTAAACAATTAAATATGAAACAAAATGAATACCAAGTATTTTGAGATTAGAATATAAATGTAAATTTTATTCACTAGATTATGCTACTAAAGATGTTATCTTAGTTTAAAATTTTATTACAAAAAGTTTCGTTTAATCTAAAAAGTCATCTTGTTTTCAAAGTTATTTAGTCGTAAGCCTCACAAGGTAAGAAATTAATAAATTCTGAGATTAAGGTTGATAAATCATTAGACCCACATGAGACACACAATAGATCTTAGAACACCAAATAAGGAGTACTCCATCCCACCGTACTCCCAAAAACTCCCAAAGTATAACGAGGTGGGTAGAACATACATCGACCAAAAATGTTTCAACTAGACATCGGCCAACACGTGCGACTGAATAATACTAAATCGAGAAATTGATGATTTACACCATTGAATGTAGGATAAAAATGAAGTTTTGAAAGGAAGCTGTAGGGGAAAAAAACCCTTATACCAAGAGCCATAATTGGTGCATCAATTTGAATAATTAAAGAGTAACACAGCGTTCAGAATTGAACTTATGAATGATTGACAAGGGCTCTTCATTAATATAAACTTTGTTCATTGTACATTACGAATCACACGATGCCACAAATGAACATCCTTGTATCTTTATTCTAACATAAACAGTTAAAAGACAACGCTGAGCAAAGAAACTTTGAAAATTGAAATCATGAAATCCTCTCCTTCATCTGGAGGAGTTTCAGCTGACTTCAGTCCCAGACATCATGTGGCTTCTTTCCATTTTGATGAAGCATTCTACAATTACCAAAGACAGCAGAGAAATGCAAGAAACCGCAACACTAAGGATAATGGAAACTGTTAGATCTTATTTCTCGACTACTTCAGGTCGTACTCGAACATAGACGCCAGCTCCATCTGTAGGACAAGTGAAATTGGCCCATGAATACAATAGAACTTTAAATCACTTCTGAGAAGCTAAGAGAAGTCACTAAGAATGACCAAATGATGCAAAATCTTTAATACTAATCATAAAGTTCATAAATATAATTCCAAGCGTTACCACTTCCATATGACTAAATTCAAATATAAACCTATACATGTAAAAAAAACAATTTTGATGCTTTTTATTCCCATATTAGCCATTTCCCCATATATTTTTGCTTTGGCCAACTTTTTGAACAGTAAATGTTTTAGTAATCAGTCTTCTTTCTTAGAACAAGCAACCGTTGGAAGTTTGGAACACTGTAAGCTAACTACAACTTACAGCTGTCAAAGCACCCTCAGAACCCTTGTTTCCAGCTTTACCACCAGCTCGATCGAAAGCCTACACAGAAATAAATAAGGGACAAAAAGTGTATAATGATCAGAAATCACATAGCTCCTTTGAAAACAATTCTCTATAGGTAGAATACTTGTTGACAGTCAGTTTAGATCATATTTACCTGTTCTAAGTTGTCACAAGTCAAGACGCTAAATACACATGGAACTCCTACACGGGCATAAGAAAATGGCTTAAGTTTCTGGTGATAACTAAAAGATGAAGAAAGAGTAAAACTAAGATGGCAACATTGACATAAATGGTACTTCTCTAAAAAGATGGTACAGAGATTACTAGTATTGTATTTATCAATAATTCAATGTCCGAGTCTATCAATAATTTTAACACAGGTTTGCACATATAACGGGTAAAAGATAATTCTCATATCAGTTATCAAAAACAAGAACATAGTTCACTACAGCTCCCAACAGCTTAAACATAAAATCATTGCTGTTCCAACTCAAACTATTACCAAGCCTTATATTGAGATGCTTTAATAGGGGCCTTGCTCCGCTGAAATATAACCTATAACCTTGCTATTCCATTAAAAAGGAGATACTTCGACTGATGACCAAGGCCTTAAACATTTTTATATCAAATTAATTACGAGTACTGTTAACGTGCAATTGAGAGAGAAATATAAGCTTTAATTGGAGACACCATTTTTTTTAAAAAAAAGCCTAGGAATGTGCATATCATGACACAAATTTTATGTATCTGCATCTACTTATGAATCTATAGCAACCAGATGCTTGTCCTTTTCATACCCTGAAATTCCTTAATCCCTCATGGTTCATAGATGTAAAAACTGGAATAATGAAGTCAACTTCACTGCAATATTTAGTATTTAGTAACTCAAACGTTCTTAAATGTCTCAAGATATGATGGTCTTAGAATTCTTGAAGATATCAATAGGAATCAAAAGCCTTAACCACTATGTTCAAAGCTCAACCCGTGAGGTTGAACTTATAAAAGATAAGCAATTCAAAACAAAAATTGGTTAGAAAAACTTAAATTAATAGGGTAAAATAATAGAAAGTTCTACTAAACAACAGAAACAAGAAAATCAACCTGAATTCAAACCGGCAGAAAGTACTCCAGATGCAGAAGAGTTTACAACGGCATCATAGTGGGATGTATCACCTCTAATCTATCATAATGAAGTGGTTTGTGATATTAATAAGTGCACTCAAGACTAGAATATACAAAAGGACTTGATACATGTTACGGGAAATCATACCACAGCTCCAATGCACAAGACAGCATGGTACTTCCCAGATCGCCCAAGCCTTTCAGCAACCACAGGAATATCAAAGCTCCCCGGGACCCAGACAACCTGATACGATAGTGAGGTAAATAATAAAGTCAACATGTCAAGCAAAGTTAAAGTTCCATGCCAACTAGCAGAGGTCAGATCCACGTTTTCTCTCGATGCAAATCTGATGAAAGGTGTATGTTATTTATTATACTTGTTGTCTGTCAATGAAATTCAGTCACCCTATTATACTCGTACCCATAATATCTAGTTAAAATTGTTCACTTGTACTCATGACATACAGAAAATCTAGTTTCCCATGTTTTAAAGGCTAAAGGCAACTTTAAGCTCTTCCTAAGAGGTGAAGGGTCAACTCCAAATTTACGTAAAAAAAGTTTTACAAATCAACACATAATAGTCATACAAAAGTGTATTACCCCACTTAAACAAAAATTTTAAAAGGATATCTTCAGCATCACTACTAATATCAACTAAAATTAAAAATGTTCAAATTACCCCAACTCAAACCTTTAAATTTTATAAGAAAGAGGCAAATTAATATTATTCTTCTAATCATTACACGAGGAGCAGAGACTTAAATCCTCAGTGTGTTTTCACAAGTGGCTTGCCTCTTGTGATTCAAAGAAGGCATCAATCTCAAGGCTAAAAGTTAGAGTCTTGCCTCGGTGTGAGCCTCAATAGCCTTTTGAAACAATATAATTTCAAAAATTAATTATTCACTAGCTTGCTCTGCTTGGCATATGCTTAACGGTGTCATAAACTTGTTTTCTGTTTCGATTAATTAAAATAAATGAATCTAAGTTTCCAAAACTAGCAAAAAACAAGAAGATGCGACTTTCCCATGTTGTATAACGAAACGCTTACATCAACATCCTCGTCTTGCACTGAATAACTTTTGAATGTAGACAAAGCTCCCTCGAGCATTGGCCTTGTCACAATTTCGTTGAACCGCCCCACAACCTTCACCAAAGCAAAAAGATGTTAACAGTGACAAACCCATCAATGGAATATGCAAACATGAAATAACATAGATGTTATGGTTAAATCACGAGTTCATAGTCAGAAATGACTAGGAGGCCAAAAAACTCAGTTTAGACTCATGATAACAGAATTCACCCGGACGGCTGCAGCTAAAAGGCTTGTAAGAAGTTCAATTATATACATCACAAGAATACATAGGCATGGTTTGAATTGATTGTAGCGAATCAGAGAAATCACTCATTGTCACATAACCTTTGAATTGAATGCAGGCAACATATCAAAAGAACGTTTCTTAGAAGCGAATAATTTCACAGACGAGACAGCATCATCTAAAAGCATGATTCTCAACTAGGCAAACGAAAAGGAAAAACCACTTCAGATGCCTAGAACTCACAAGTCCAAAATTATTTTTTTTTTTAAAAAACGCCTGAGTAACCTCAAGAACGAACAGAACATCATGAATTAGAAGAAGAAGAAAGAGCGGGAAAGAGAAATGACCACAGCAAAGCGAAGGCCACCAGCTTTGGCAAGAGAGCCGACGATGTGGCGAACGGCGGCGGTTTGCACAAAAGAGGAACGGTGATCGTTGGTGGGGGAGGCAACATTAGGAAGCTTCAATTGAGAAGAAAAGGAGAAGGGTTGTGATTTTGCAGAAAGTGTCCCCTGGAATTGAAGTTGAGTGCGATTGAAGTTGGAATTGGAAAATGCGAGCGTCAGATTTTGACGATGAACCAAGCCCTGAGCGGGAGCAGCAAATGAGGCGGCCATTATCAACCCCAATAAGAAGCCACACAAGAAGAATAAGAAGAAGAAAGAAGAACAGTGGGGATTTCTGCTCGCTTGACTCTCTGAATTAGAGTGATGCATATTATATATATATATAACTTTATTACATGAATATGTATACACACTAATATACTATAAATACTACGTCGACAACCAAAATACAAATATTCAAATCAGCTTATAGCCACCTTGACTAATTTTATAGAATCATCATTAAATCTTAAAATCTAAGAAGTACAGATATTTTTAATTATGTAGAGAATCGATATTATATGCATAAATTATAAGTTAATAGTCAAATACATGTAAGATTTTTAGTTTAATTTAATAATAATAAAAGTAAATATTTTTCGTTAAAAATGAATATAGTTAAATGGTAATTGGTATGTATTCATTCCTTTAAAATTAAAGGTTGAAATTTTCAAATTTTCATTTATTATTTGAAGTGTAATATTCCATTAACTTTTAGTGAAATGATGAGCATCTTAATCAATTGAAAAAATGGTTATTTATCATTTATTTTCATTTTAAGGTAAAACACAAACAAACAATGAGCTAACTTTTGAGATAAAGTAGGTATTTATTTCTATTTTTTAACAAGAAAAGTCAAAATTTTATATAATTTGAGCAAACTGTAAAAAAAATAAAATGTTACTTTAATTCATGTACTTCGAATATTATTCAACTTTAATCTTGTATTTATAATAAATCTTAAATTTAATATATCAAAAATAAATTTTATCGAAATTGGCTAAATAATAATAATAATTTTCATTAAAGAAAATATATCATGTGAATATATTTTCAAAATTTATAGTGAAAATGTAAATAAACAAAAAAAAATTGAAAAAAAATAACCATAACAAGTAGTAGGGATAAAATTTACGATTTATTGAGAGTACATATACTAAATATGGACATCTTAAAAATATAAGAACTAAAATTGAATAAACTTCTAGATATGATATTTATGAAAAAAAAAAAAAAAACTATTTGAGTAGATTTTGAATATAAAAAACAAAAGAATAAAGTATTAGACACCATGATTCATGCAGATATTAAATAACAAAGAAAATATAAAATGTAATTAGAAAATGAGAACTTTGCATAAGGAAGATCGATTTTCTATTTTATTTGTTTATTCAATAAGTAAGATTGCACATGGGAACTCTGAGATGTGAAGCACGAAGCAAGCACTGTCTAAGTATTTGTTTCATATTTAAATATCGCATTAATTTCATTATCTATATGGTAGAGTTCTTCTTCTTCTTCTTTTACTTCTTTATTTTTGAGATCCCAAATCCTTTTTCTACAATCTAAATCGATTTTTTATTAAAATATTATTTTGGTTTAAATACTATTTGATCAAAGAAAAATAATTTCGATGTGAAGTCAGTAAGAGAATCTAAATAATAGAAAAGAAGTCAGAAGTTCAAGTTACCTATATGAAAACTGTAACGACCCGACCCCCTAGGACTCAATTTGGGCTGTTACTAAACACACATGCATGCATGGAACTTAAAACGACACCCTTTTATAGTGAAATAAATGCTAAATAAATAACGTAAATTCAAAAGATCTTCATTAAATTCAAATATTAAAAATAGACGATAGGTACCCATAAATCATAAATGATAATAAATAGGTCTAAAAACAAATCTTAATAGTAAGTTTCAAACGTCAAACTGAAAGTTAAAAAATATCGAAAGAAATCTAAATATCATGAGCGGAAGCATAGAACTGGTCCCAGTGGCTCGATCACGGATTCCTCTTGTCATTCGCCGGCGTGTCCCTACCCTTACTTAAAACATAAACATGAGAAATGGTGAATATAAAATACTCAGTAAGTAACTCCACTACTGGGGGGTTAGGCTAGGCATCTATGTCCTCTAGATGCCTACCTCTGATGGTACATATAAACTTCTCTAGTTCTCATGGGACACATACATACATGAAAAACTGATCTTTATCCTACTGTAGTATAGTATGCCCACCACCTCTAGTAAGTCCCGTAAGACCCACAATCTTGGTAAATTCTGAAGGAAAGTACCACCTTTAGTGAATCCCGAAGGAAACACAACCTCTGGTGGATCCCAAAAGAAACCACCACCTTTGGTGAATCTCGAAGGAAACCACCACCTCTGGTGAATCTTGAAAGAAACACAACCTCTGGTGAATCTGAAAGGATAACACCACCTCTAGTGAATCCCGAAGGAAACACAACATCTAATAGGCATCTAAATAATCAATGAGGACAATATCACAATCTCAACATCATAAGTATCACAACATGGTTCTATAACATACATATACACCTCAACATCATGGCTCTACAACATATATATACGCCTCAATATCCTCAGATCAAATTCAACCTCATGGAATCAAATATCATCTCATGCTAGCATTCAAGTATCTATGTGCACAATTAATCTTTCAAATCATCATACAAGAACATACATCGGTTATACTATACTATTATTCTATCATGCTATCCTTCTGTCATAATATCAATCTGTCATGCTAACATACATCTAATGTCTGACCCGTGGGCAGTTTCCAGTAGTAAGATTACTTACCTCGATACTAGATTCAGATATCGCTCCAAGCGGCAGTCTTCAATAATCAATCTTTGAATTCAATTCCCCAACGAAGCCTGAGCAACAACCACCCTCAAGATTTCAATCTCCAAAATCTTCCTTCAATCAAACCCTGCTTCCAACTTTCAATCCTTTTCTCCCGTAAAATTTTCAATTCACAAAGAGTCTAACTCACCCCCTTCCATAGTGAAATTAATTCTTGACATTAATTTCAAATTAAATTTGTGTGACATAACCCCCTTCCAAAATGAAATTAATTCTTGACACTAATTTCAAATTAAATTTGTGTGACATTAAAAGTTCAATTTGCATAACTTCCCTCCAATTAAACCATTAAATTGAAACACTCCTTCCTTCCAAAATGAACTAATTCTTGATATTAATTTCAAATTTAATTTGTGTGACATTAAAAGTCCAATTTCCATAACCTCCCTCCAAATAAACCATTAAATTGGAATACCCTTTTCTTAGCAATTAAATCACAATAATTACATTTTGAATTTTCAAACTTCAAATAATGCCCTCTAATACTAGAAAATATTGAAATTACATTAAAAACAAAATTTAGGGTGTTACAAAAACATAATTGTTAATCCAGATAAAAATTATTGAGTCATGAATAAACCCACTACTTTGAAAGCAAGAACGGAGCAACCTCGGTGCTATATCGCAAGAAGCCGATTGTTCTCCAAGGTTTACACAACACCCGAACTCTGACATGCAGTCGTTGGAGAATGGGTTGTAATCAATCGAAAAATTAGCTCAGAAACATTAATGGCAGCCGAAAACAGAGAGGATCAAAAGATCTGAAAAGCTAATTTTTTCCGTGTCTCCCCAAGCTGCTGCTTAAAAAACTTTTTTAAGAAAAAAAATATTTTTAGATTTGGAATTAATTGCAAGAATTAATTCAAATCTAACACGTTTGTTTTAGTAAATAAAAACATGTAGGGGACGTTTAGTGTGTGATGAGTTGAGTTGAGTTGGTAATTGTTATATGGAGAGTTAAATTATTTGAGGAGTTAAATTGTCTGTATTTGTTGTGCAAAGTTGAGTTGAGTTGGTAATTATTGTCTGTGTTTGATGTGCAAAGTTGAGTTGAGTTGAGTTTGGAAGTTTGTGTTTGAGTGCAGAATTGAGTTGAGTTGGGTATCATAGTTTTTTGTGAATGAGATTGGTTCTATTTTTTTTTTCCTGTTTGTTTTTTATTCCAGTTTTTTATTTTTTTAGTTTTATGCTTTGCTATTGTTCATTAATTTTAACTATATACCTATTTTTTCAAATCATTTATGACATAAACTAGAAAATCTCAATTTTTTATCTTAATTTGTAGAACATAGTAGATTATTTTTCATGTATTCTTTTCAAAAACTGTAAACTAAAATTTGAAAATTAAAATAGCAGTTTTTAAATTTGTTTTTATTTTAAAAATTTGATTAAGAATTTAATTATTGTACTTAGGAAAGATGCAAATCATTATAAAAAAATGAAAAAAATATAGACTTAATTTTAAAAACAAAAGACAAAAAATGAAATAATTATTAAATGAACTTTTTAACTTTTTTTTAGTTTAGGGACTAAATTGATGAACTTAGATATGAAACCTAAAACTAATCCTTTTCTTCTCAATTTGAAGTCCATAAAGTTGAATGGAAGTTGTAAAGTTTTGTTTGAACGACGGCAAAAGAGCGAACACTATGGTTATTTCTCCATTACATTATTTTTTTCTAACACCTATTTGATTTTCTCTCTGTTTTTTTTTTTTTTTTTTTTTTTTTTTTTTTTTTTTTTTTTTTTTTNTTTTTGTTTTTTTGTTTTTTTGTTTTCTGGTTTTCATTTTTACAACTTGGATTTCAGGTTTGATCCCCTCACGAACTCATGGAAGAATCAAAGGCAAAAAGGAAAAAAAATAGCCCAAATTATTTTCATGGAGAATCCCACCTCAATTTCTCCATTACTTTCCCCAGTTAACTTCATCTTCTTCCTTCATTCCATTCCACCCATCTTTAGAATTAACTTACACACCCAAATTTTCAAAATCTACTTTCCGTTTTTATTCTCTTAAATTTCGCCTTTTTACCGCCATGGATTTAGCTCCACCAGTGCAGAGTTGGAGCTTGCTCATCGGAGAAGAAATTGCAAGCCTCCTCTCCGCTGAAGAAATTATACTCCATTTTTGGAAACATCTGGGTTTTTTGTTGATACCCCTTCTGAAACTGCAAGTAGTTGAGTTTCACGGCGGTGGAGGGCGGTGGAGATAACGCTTCCGTCATTAAAGTATACTACTGGTGATTCTGCAGCACTCCGGGTGAAGAAATCCCCGCTGTTGGACTGTAATCTTCATTTAAAATCACGCTCGAATCGCGATCCATCTTTGAAATCGAGGAAGAATGTCGCTTCTTCTATTGGTGCCTCTTCCCTTTCTTCGCCATTGCTAATTGAAGCTCTCGTAATTAAAATCTTAGGACTCACTCGCCGGCAGACACAGAGAACTGATCCCCCCAATTTGGCTTAGTTTGTTCGATCGGAGCATTTTCAGAATCAGCCACCACCACCATTTCTTCCTCCACCGAAAGATTACTCTCTGAGTTATCTTCTTGAAGCTTTGTTTTCAGTTCCCGAATTTGAAAACACAATTTTACAGTCTCCATTATCACCAAATTTCTCATACTCGAAAAGAAAACAAAAGGGGGTTTCTCGATGAAAGAGAGCGAAGTGATTAATTACGTGTGGCGAGAAGAGAGAGGGGCAGAATAATGAACCTACAAATGGGGCGAGGGAAGAAACAAGGGGATAAAATGGTGGGTTTAAAATCCACCGTTTTAAGTTAAGCATGCATCAAACACCGGGTGGGTTTTTTAAGTCCACTCACCCCAACTAAACTCAACCATCAAACATGCCCTTAACGGTAATAAAACGGTAATTTTTTTTATAAAAATTTAAAATGGTAGGTAATTCTTTTTCGTGCAAGCGCGATTACCCGATGTCCAGAGCTAAGTAGGTGTTGTTAATTCTACCTAGCTCGAAACAAACAATATTTATAAATCTTGAACAACAACCTAACTAACTTGTAGTTAAAGTGGAAGTAAGAGGTCGATCCCACTATGAAACCTACCCAGTCTTCTCACAACATATGCAATAATAGGTCTAGTATAGTTCATAAAAGACATAACACTTCCTATAATCTTTGCATATTCAGATCGAGAAACCTATAATCTTTGCATATTCCGATCGAGAAACACTATCTTACTTATTTTTCTTAAGACTCATACTAGTATCATAAGGTGTTCTTACAAGAGTGTCATCAAACTATCAAATCTCTTTACTAGTTTTCAATGTGTGATTGATATAAATAAAATTCATTTTCAATAATATTAAACTGAATGTTTTTTAAAATTGCAGTGGACTTGTGATTGTGTCCTAAAATTGATTTTCACAGAAAGATAAAATTTATAGAGAACGAAAACTATTATGCATTATTAGTTACAACATGCTTTAACATAAGAAAAGAGGAATTGGGGTTTAGAAAAACATACCATTGAAGACATAACAATTTTCTTCACGAAATTCCTCTTCCAACAAACTCTTTGGTCTCTCCTTGAATCATGAGCTCACCAAAATAGCAACCCAATCCAACCTCGAACACTACCACAATGGTAACCTTAGTATTCTCTTTTGGGTTGAGAATCCACGAGAGTTTTGTGGGTTTCGTGAAATTTTGAGAGAGGGAGAGAAAGATTTTGAGAGGAGATAAAAAATGCAGATAACCAAAATTCTTGAAGAAAGCACACTGTCTCTTTATTTTGCATTAAATGGAAGGGAAAGAGATGAATCTCTTTTGTCCAACCTCTCACACATCCACGATTATGAGAAAAAAAAGGGAGGAAAGTTATTTTCATAACTCCCTCTCTTTAATTCAAAATTTAAACAATATTAAATTAAAATAAATTTTAATTTAATTAATAATATATAATNTAATTCAAAATTTAAACAATATTAAATTAAAATAAATTTTAATTTAATTAATAATATATAATTATATAATAACTACTTTATTATATAATGCATATAGTAGACTATATGTTATATCTAATATAACATACAACCTATAGTTTATATTATACCAAATATAATCTAACCTATAGTTTGTAATTCTCTCATTAACCCTATGGTATTTATTATAAATCAAGTTCATATTAAATTTAACCTATAGTTTTTATATTAATCGAATTTATATAATTAATATTTGAAGCATATTCAAATATTTATTTTCTCTCAAATAAACTTTATATTATAATGTATCAAATACATTATATTAATTATATCCTATATAATTAATTTCCTCAATTAATTTGAACAATTCAAACTAATCCAAAATTAATCTGATTCTTAATAGTCCCAGTTTAGCTACCAAGAGGACCTTATGAGCATATAGATTGAAGCTTCAATTGTACTTGGATAGTTAATTAAACTCTTTAATTAAATAACCTAACTTTCATTAACTGTCGGTCACTCTACTAAAGACAGACAGCTGCACTCTTTGCACTACAGATATATTTCTATGTTCATTGGATATAACCAATCAACAATACATTGACCCTTAACAAATTGCTTGTAAGGACAATTGGGCCAAATTACCGTTTTGCCCCTATATTTACATCTAACTCCTTAAGTACCATTGATCCCTCTAATAAACAATAAGTCATAGTCCAACTATGACCAAACCCCTCTCAGGCCAGGAGAGGGTATGACATCGTATTGTTCAAGCCCCGAAATCAGTTATTAAGGGAGCAATTTCTCTACTTACTTTTACTATAAAGTATGAATGAATTTCTTCTTGTGTAGCTGCGTTCCCAACTCCCCAATCAGACGAATCTCCAAAATTGTAGGCATATTGAGTCTGCGACACTAAATAACCTCACCCATGTGGATCAACCTTCATAGGCAAGAGTTCACAACTCACTCAGGATTAAGGTCAAGTCACCTATGGTCATCCTGATGAGATGTAATTCTCTTCTATCAACGATGTTATACAGTGAGACTAGTCATTTATAGTACGGTCTTATACAAACTCTTTGTATAAAATACCCCACTCTCATACATGAATGATTAGGATCAGATCATTTATAATACTTTACAATAATTGTAACATCTACAAAGCAGGTTGTATTCGTAGTGTCACTAGAATAAGGTACCCAACCTTATCCATCTACTACATACCATTTAAATTATCTCTTAAACATGATCCCCCTGTATGTCTCCATATACATGTTTAAGTTATAGAAGATAACATTGGATCTTAATTTATTGGTTTTGTGAGTTAATGCTATTAAATGTTAAATAAAATGCCTCGAATTTTATTAGATAAATAAATTGTTTGTATATTACAAATACAAACTACAGGATCTATGAGATTTAGGACATCAACCCTAACATCATATTAACCTCACATAAATCTTTTATTTCAAATTGTGAGGACATAAATAACTTAGTATCGTTACTTACATATATGTTTGTATCAAAGATCAATATATCATCAACATACAAACAAATAATCACATAATCAGTTCAAATAAATTTGAGTTTTACATGTATCAAAAGATATCAACAAGTATTCACATAATCAGCTCAAACAACTTGAGTAAATGAATTTTTTATATCCATGTGATGTATTATACAAATGCTAACAAGGTTCTGTAGTAGCTATTTCAAATATTTTAGTAATATGAGAATATGCATCAAAATATTTGAAGATCTATTTAAACCTAATCGGTTGATTTCCTTTAAGAAATTCTACTAAATCCATGAAGTTTTCATTTTCTATTTTCAAGATCCTAGATATGCTTAATAAAATGAAGGCTTAATGAAATTATATATATATACACCTACCTATTGTGACTCCTTATCTAACCAATGTGAGACTTTAGTTGCATTCTCAACATTTCTCCCCTCGAATAAAGGATCTTATCACTTTGTTCGACACTTCAGGATCATACCAACTTACTGAGTTAGGGGCATGACTCTAATACTACTTGTTAGGAATAACAACCTATGATATTGTCTACTTTGGGCACAAATCCTCCTGACTTTGCTTTTGGTTCCACCTCTAAAGGTCTCACACCAATGGAAATAATTATCCTCACTTATATACCTATCGAGATCTTGAAAAAAACCTTATGAAATATTGCACATTTTATAGCTAGATAATATTGCAAATTACCATCAATTCTACAAGCTTCCACATAAAATGATAGAATTCATATATTTTCATATTAAAAATAAGCTAGGTGATAGTCAAAATAATGACACTTGATGACATAAATCATGCATAAACTTTATCAATATAACGTACATGAAATATTATTTCCATGCATGCTAACATGCTATCAGACATGCTCGAGTAGATCCAATAGCATCTCAAAGCAATATAATAACAATAACAATATTATTTTCTTATCATATGTGTCATGAGATAACTTGCTACTCATGAAATAATATGTATACTTATCAAATATGTATTGGATATCATGCTCAATGAAATAAGATTACTATCTCACATCACATATAAAACATTGAAATGTTGAACTTGGGAAATCAACCTATATTAAAATTCATTAAAAACAACCAATTTTCAACAGATTTGAAAATTGAATTTTTAAGGAAATTTCACTGTCATCTTCATCCAAATTGACAATGAATTGATTCTCTATCACAAATATATATGACAATCAACAGTGAAAACTCAACATGCCAAATTGCTTCTTCAAATCTCGCTCAAATTATTCCCTCAGTTGGATGATTTAGTCTACAAATCATTTAGAAAATAAGTGCATACTTCCTTAATTAATTATGCAAATCCCACAATAAAGCAGAGCAAGATATAATACAATTCTATAAACAATCTATATAACCATGAAAACAATTGTATTTTTCACATAGATTTTTTCTTAATTTTCTTTCCCAATTTACGTTGAGAATCTTTTCTAATTTCGAACCATAGTCTTAACATTCATCAACAGCAAGGAAAAGCCAATAAATCTGATTAAAAACAGTGACAAATAAATGCATGGCTTAAATAATCCATAAAAAAATGACCTTCTTTCATACCTCTTTGTACCATTTTCAGCCATCGACTCATTTGTAGTAGCACCCATAAATTTATTTTGACGTTAAGAAACCCCAAGACACCAACTCCAATAGGCCTACTGAATAGAGCACTATGATAGCAAGCATCATCATGAAAGATGAATTTCAACGATAAATTTTGCAATGATTTGCCCAAGCGAGATGAGCAAGTTGCTCGATCATTCGAAACGCAAGCACTGATCCATCCTTGTTCTATTCCTTGCGGCAAAAATACAAATAAATGACCTCAAGTCTCCAAGTAATTAGAGATAAGGCGACAAGGAATTGAGCTGTGCAATCGTTTTATGGAGCAATGAAGAATCTGGAAGCAAAGAATCGTTGCTTTTCCAGGAGGATTCGACTTCGCCCAAATCTGCTGCACTCCGACAACCACAACCTTTCTTTGATTCCTTCGCACCGCCGTCTAGATCTGTCCAGTCACCATCTTGTTCTGTACCATCGCCCAAATCATGCCTCTGTTCTTAAACTGAGTGCCTAGATCTGAGTCTACCACCCGAAGCACCTCTACCAAAATCCTCTTCTGCACTTCATCTTCATCTCTATCCAACCAGATCTGTAGCACTATCTAGTGAAGGAAATCAGATATGAGCATTTCCATGAGTAGCGGAATGATCGTTCCAAATTCCATTTGATATTGAATACTAACAATTACAGTCAAGAAACGGAAACTTACAGGTCATGCACAAAACGAAATTACAACATGCTTCACAATAAGATCAAGGGATAAAGTATCATACCTTTGAAGACTCATGCTTCAAACTCCCTCGATCACAAAGCTCGTTCAGTCTCCAAGATAGTAACACATGAACGCTCGAACACTACGACCGCAACACAGCACGATCAACAGCAAACTTGAACTCAATGATCTCCAAGATCACGATCCCAACAAACGACCTCCAAAATCTTGAACTCAGTCTTAAGTGAGGACACCACCACAATGACTACCTTGGTATTCTCGGTGTGAGAATCTAGAAGTGTGGGCTCTGTGTGGACTTGGTTAGAGGAAGAGGTCGGAGGAGTAACAATCGTGTAAATGATTGAGCAAGTGGGAGATGACAAAAGTCTATCGTATAGATGAATGCCCAATCATTTAGTAGAAGGCAAGCTATTGTATAGCAAAAGGCCCGCGAGCGTTTAGTTACGACCAACTGAGTGAACTATCATGTAGTGTCACCCCACGATCGTTTAGTCTCTCTTTCAGCTATCGTTTAGTGAATCCAATTCACTTGACAGCGATTCGTGAATACTTTCTGAGAATAGCAACTCTTCTAGAAAACATTTTTTCTTTTATCTCACGATTGCATAAAACCACCAATAACCTCCCACTCAATTGGTTATTAGAGAAAAAGAGATAATAATCAATTAATTAATATTATAAATATATATAATAAACCAACTTACCATATTATATTTATAACCTATAATTTAATATTTCATCTCATGAAACATATAAACCATAACTCTTTTTTCTATTTTATGGTACTTAATGTAAATTACATTTACATTAATCCTCCACTTGATGTATCTCATATATCACACCGATCATATCATATATAATTGAATTTTCTCTTGTCAATTTGAACATTTCAAATCAACACTAAGAACTGATTCTCAACTTGAATCCATTGAGCTACCAAGGGGATCTTATGGACCTGTAGCTTGAAGCTCCAACAGTACATGAATAACTGACTAAACTCTTTAGCCACGAAATCCACTATTCGTTAACTGTCAAGCACTCCACTAAAGACCGACAACTGCACTCTTCTTACTACAGATATGTTTTGTGTCCATATCAACCAATTAACAGTGCGATAACCTTCACAAATCGCTCGTAAGTATAGCTGGGCCAATAACCGTTATGCCCCTGTAGTTATATCTAACTCCTTAAGTACCAGTGATCCCTCTAATGAACATATGTCATAGTCATACTATGACTGAGTTCTCTCTTCCAAAGAAAAGTTGTGGCCACTATATTCACGACCTGGAATTAGCCCTTAAGGGAGCAATCTATCTACTTACCCTTGCTTCAGGGAAGGAGTGAATTCCATCTTGTGTAACTGAGTTCCCAGCTCCCAAATCAGATAAATTCCCAAAAAGGTAGGCATGTTGAGTTGTCAATTTGGCCACTCTCACTCATACTAATCAAAGAACCGCCCTCAAAGGCAGGAGTTCCCAAAACACTTAGGATTGAGGTCATGTCACCTATGGTCATTTAGGTGAGATATAAGTCTCAAGTATCAACAACTTACATAAAGAGACTAGTCATCTCATGGTCTGATCTTATACAAACTCTTTGTATAGGACATCCCCGTATATACAAATTATTTTCCATTGAACCAAAACCAATCTCCATCCTATTCTTGAAAATAAACACTTTACTCTCAGAAAAGAAGACGGTATAACCTTTTTCAATGAGACAAAAAACTGAGATTAAGTTCCTCTTGATATGAGAAACTACAAAAACATTATCCAGTAACAGATAACATTTCTTGTCCAAAAATAACTTCAGCCTGCCTACAGCAACAACTGAAACAACCTCACCAGTACTGACTCGAAGAGTCAACTCTCCCTGTGACAATGTTTGCCAGAAACTAAATCCTTGGTAAGAGGAACTGACGTAGTTAGTAGCACCCGAATCAAAGATCCAGGCAGAATCATCATTCTCTACCAAACACGTCTCCAAGACCAATAAATCATATTTACTGTCTGTAAACTTCCCCCTCTTGTGGAAAGTAGTGGGATCAGTATCAGAAGCTAAATAAGCTTCAAGTTCAATGTTAGAGAACATTTCTCGTCGATGAACTTCAACAGAGTTAGCAACACTTGCTTTCTCTTCCTGGAGTTTAACTGAGGAACTGACACTATTGGTTTTGTCATCCATCTCTTTGTGCTAAAAAAGTAAGAACTGACGTTCAAACAAATCTTGCAACAAGTCCATGATCTCATGTGCAATGACCATGTTCTCAATCCTTTTGGCCAAAGCATCAGATATGCTAGCCAATATGTGAAGTCGGGCCAATGAATTAGCCTTCATTCACAATTCATATACATTGTGAACACTTTATGGCGCATCAAGGGTCGGGACTTGAGGACACTCCTTAACCATGACAAATTCGAGGTCGTTTACCACGAAATACTTTTAACGGACTCTTTCCACTATATGTAATCGGTCAGATTAGAGGTATTTAATGGAAAATCAAACATGTTGCTGAAAAAACAAACACATTGACCTACGTTAGGTTTTAAGCAAATACCCGTTGAAAAACATACAACATCCAATAAAGTTTAGCAAAACTAACATGAACCCTATGTGAAATCTAGTTTCGCAATGACGCTCAAAAGGTTTAGGACAAAAGCCGTCGAAGGGTGATCAATTTATCCCTCCTCTGAATTGAGACATTCTCAACCAGCCATTAATACCAGAACAACTCTTGCTCCTATAACGATTAGCCATCATTGATTTGGTCAAGAAATCATTAACTTACTTAAAAATTTCTCGTAACTGTGACCCGCCATTTTAGGTCCTAGAGTTTCGCCCTAAGGAGCCAATCCGAAGGGAAAAAATCCAATTGGGGAAAAAAACTAAAGTGACCCTATCAAATTCTGGAGTTCACCTTGATATTGACCAACTGCACAAAACCCATCCCAAGGAGGACGCTCCCAGGGCGCCACGAGGGAGTGCAAGAATGATCTCACGGTGCGAACCAATGAAGGAGATCGTAAGACGTGTTGACATACACCCTTCATCCACTTACTATAAATACTCTTTCTGTCCACCTTGATACTGACTCATGCAAACACCATCTGAAAGGAGATGCTCCCAGGGTACCACGAGACCAAGCACGAATCTCATGGTGTGAGCATTCAGGGAGAAACGTGAGTGGAATCATTGACATATCGCATATATCTCTTCCTCTCATTGAGTATTTTATAACCTAGGGTTTAGTTTACTCAGAAAAAACACGGCTAAGAATTTTAATTAAGTGACTTTTTAGGTTTGCCCAAGAATAACTTTTACCTTGGATAGTTAAACAACTTTTAATCATCATCCATTAAACTCTTTAACGGAGTCTTTGACCAGCTGTCACATGCTTGCAGAAAATCTATCTAATTCACCTTTTCAGGTAGGTTTCTAGGTAAGGGTGTTCCGTTTCCGTCAACTTA
The DNA here is from genome assembly GCF_009727055.1 of Benincasa hispida. Lineage (NCBI taxonomy): Eukaryota > Viridiplantae > Streptophyta > Magnoliopsida > Cucurbitales > Cucurbitaceae > Benincasa > Benincasa hispida. Next base: position 36,212,015 of record NC_052352.1, read on the forward strand.
AGTACCCCAGCCTAGACAGAACCCACCTTAGACAAAAGATTCATTATAGATAGATTTAATACAATTTTAATCTTTTATGCATATCAATTTAATCCTATTAAACCGATTTAAAAGGATTAAACTAGGTTGCTAATCCCATTAGAACCTTGAATTAGGTCTATCTCAATCTAATTTTAAAACCCTTTTAAAACATGAGTTCACCTAAGTTCGCATGCAACTCTTTCTTATCGATTTTAGTTCTAATTTCTATTATAATGCTTACAACAGAAACAACCAAGACCATTCACAACGTAAAGCAAACACATACAAGACATTCATAACGCTTATAAATAGCCTAAGTGTCATGCTTCATGCAGACTTCGATGGCTTCCTTATGAAAACATCAATTTTGATTTAGGTATAGACGGTGTCTCTTTATTCTTTGTGATATTGACCACATTTTTTATCTCTATTTTCATTTTAATGGGTATTCTATAAAACCCCCTAACTACTCTTTACTCAAGTTCTCAATTAAGACCAAACAACATTTCATTGATTCTTTTGCTTTTTGATTTCAATTTTCTGAGTTCTTTATTCAATTCAAAAAGAAATTTTTGAGTAGTCTATTTCCCTTACTTTTTATATAACACTTATAAATATAACTCTTATATTTCATGATGCATGCACATGCTTTCTTGTAATTTCATCATGTCATATTATAACACTTATAATACATGATGCATGAATAATTGCACAACCTAAGGTGGGTTCAAATCTATATGTCATATATTATGCCATATAAACCACATACATCTCATGTATATTAAACATAAGTTGATGAACAGGGATAATTAGCCTCAAATCCTAAAAAAACCAAAGCTAACTATTAAAAAAGCAAAGAGTCTCCAGTTCAAATAGGTGAATCGGGTCTTGAACCGTTCGGTCGAAGTCCGCGTCTCCACTATTGTGTACCAAATTTCCTTGCGATCGTCTACATGAAAGAATAAACGCTTTACTCAATCATTTACCAATGCTTCTAGAGCTAAAAGATCGTTTAGCAATGATCGTGTACCTTTACTATGAAGGAACTCTTAATGAAGAGCATCCATGAGTGCATTCGAATCTTTCTGATTTCATTGTGACCAAAATATAACATACACATTCTAATAGATAGTTATACAAATTAACACTAATTAACGGCATGCTTCGAATAATAAAACACAAAGGAAAGAGTTCTCATATCAGTTAAAGACTTTCTTCAAACGTCGAACTCAAAGAAATGGAAGAACCTCTACACGTTGTATCACCCAACAAATCAGTCAGTTGCGGTAGCACGATCGTCTACACGAACAGCAGCAGCATGAACAATCATGAACAAGTAAACAACGGGGACGATACCACCAGTTGGAGCCCTTGGTATTCTCGGAGTGAGAATCCAAAGTGTGGTCTTTGGTGAATTTGGTAGAGGTAGAAGGAAAGACAGATCATGTAGATGATAAACAAGTAGGAGAGAAAGTGCTATCGTATAGCAAGGGTGCTTATTGTTTAGATGAAACTACATGATCATGTAGGTTTTAATAAGCGGTCGTTTAATAAAACGTAGACGATCGTTTAGAAAACGCGACACGCTATGCGATCGTTTAGGAAAGCTAAGCTATCGTTTAGGGACAGACGTGTGATCGTTTAGGTGCTGATGTGCGATCGTTTAGACAATGAGCTACTATCGTATAGGCTCTCAAGCTAGGCGATCGTTTACATTTTCACACCGATTACGAAATTTTGAATTTTTTTCCAAATGAAAACAATTTTCATTTTATTCATCGGTTACTATGTTGCTCCCACTAGCGCATGATTGAAGAGAATGAAACGACCAGTTATCTCATAATTAACCAATTTAATAATAAATGAATATAATCATATTATATTCTTACCCCATAGTTTGATATCATATATCTACTATAGTATTTTCTCCTATATTTGATATAAATCATATTTATATCTAATTTCCTCCAAAATTAATGTATCTCATACATTTAGTCAATTATATCATATATAATCGAACTCTCTTTTGTCAATTTGAATATTTCAAACTGACCCAAACATTGATTCCTGACTTTATCCAAACTACCCAAGGGGCCTAATGAACCTGTGGCTCGAAGCTCTAACGGTACGTAAATAGCTGACTAAACTCTTTAGCCACGAGATCCACCATCCGTTAACTGCCAAGCATTTCATTAAAGACCAAAACTGAACTCTTCTTAACACAAATATATTTCTGTGTCCATCGGATATAACCAATCATGAGTACGATGAACCTTCACAGATGCTCGTAAGTACAACTGGGCCAATTTACCGTTTTACCCCTATAGTTACATCTCACTCCTTAAGTACCACTGATTCCTTTAATGAACAATACAACATAGTCCAACTATGTGTGAATACCTCTCGGGCCAAGAGAAGGTGTGTGGCGCCACATTGTACAAGCCCTGGAATAAGCCCTTAAGGGAGCTATCTATTTACTTGCCCTTGCTTTGAGGAAGGAGTGAATTCCATCTTGTGTAGCTGAGTTCCTAGCTCCCAAATTAGACGAATCCCCAAAATGGTAGGTTTGAATTGGCGACCTAGCCACTCGCACCCATACAAATCAAAGGACCGCCCTCAATGGAAAGAGTTCCTAACTCACTCAAGATTGAGGTCATGTTACTTATGGTCATCCTAGTGAAGTAAAATCTCTGTCATGAACGATGTCATATAACGAGATGTTAACACTTCATGGTCAGGTCTTATACGAACTCTTTGTATAGGATGCCCCCGCTCGCATGTCCCCTACACGAATGATCAGGATCAAACCATTTGTGACAAGTCACAACACTTGTAACCATTCCACAAAGCAGGCCACATCTGTAGCGTTACTAGGATAAGGTTTCCCTCCTATATCCATATACTACAGACCATTTTGGTTATCACTAAAGACATGATCCACTTGTATGTCACCATATACATGCTTAAGTTACATACAGATAACCAGGGATTTTATGTTTATTGGTTTGTGGTAAAGTAAATAAAACATACAACTGAGCAAAAAACAAGATGTGAAGTAAATACTATATATTATACAACACAAGTGTTCGTACAAATAGTTTACAAACTACAAGACACGAGACTTTAGGGCATCAACCTCAACAATCTCCCACTTGTCCTAAAGCGAAATGGGTGTACATAAAACTAGTACAAAACAATAAACTAGGGCATAAAGGCCCAGTACAAGATACTATGTGATGAAGCACGAGGTATGCGATCATGCAGCGTGCAACGCATAATGCAAACCTTAAACGATTGTCTAAACGACAACGATGCGGTGAAGCAAAATCATCTAAACGATTGCTGAACGAGCGCCTAAGTATCGTATACCACATGATCATGTAGTTTATGCGATGAGGCATGCTAACTACACGATCGTTTAGTGCACGCATCTTTTATTAAACGATGAGCATCAAATGCTCCCACTCGATTGTTTACCTCCAACGTCCATATGATCGGGCAACTAACGCTACGCGATAGAGTAAACCTTTACCTCATCATTTAACATTAGCTAAATGATCGTTTAGTAAATACTACACGATTGTATAGAAAATCTACACGATCGTTTAGCTAAATCCCAACGATCATTTACCTGAGGCTATACGATATGACCAACTTTTGGTCTTCTTCTTTGCTGAGAACCGCATCTCTATGCTTCAAAAATTCATCACAAATGACTCGACAAACTCAAACACTTTGAATTACAAACTCGATTGCATGTTAATTATGCCAAAAACATAGGGGCCCTTACAAATTAACACTTTGTAATTAAAGAAAGCTTTTAAACAGAGACAATTAAACCCAAAAACATTTATTAACGCTATCTACAAACGCATTTAATACTTGAACGCAAATGCAGAAAATCAACCATGACTATAAAAGAAGTTCAAAACAGAAATGAAATTTGGAATATCAGAACAACTTGGCTTTGATACCAATTGAAGGAAATCAGACATGAGGATTTCCATGAGCAGCGGAATGATTGTTCCAAATTCCATTCGATATTGAACACTAACAATTACAATCAAGAAATGGAAACTTATAGGTCATGCACAAAACGAAATTACAGCATGCTTTACAATAAGATCAAGGGATAAAGTATCATACCTTTGAAGACTCATGATTCAAACTCCCTCGATCACGAACGCTCATTCAGTCTCCAAGAAAGTAACACACAGATACTCGAACACTATGACCGTAACACAACATAATCAACAACAAACTTGAACTCAACGATCTCCAAGATCACGATCCAAATGAACGACCTCCAAAACCTCGAACTCAATCGAGTTGAGTGAGGAAACCACCACAATGGCTACCTTGGTATTCTCAGTGTGAGAATCCAGAAGTATGGGCTCTGTGTGGACTTGGTTAGAGGAAGAGGACGAAGACAGCTGAGGGTTCAACAAGAGTTGTTGAACAGGCCGACAGATCAACAAGAATTTTTGAGGTCGGAACATCTAATCAACCAACTCAAGAGTTGAGACTGCCTTAATAGTAGGAGGGTTATAAACCCACCGGATCGCTACATGGGTTTGACTGAAGCGCAAAACATCATTTCGAATGATGGGGTCGAGGATTCGTTGTCTTTTAAGCAAGCAATAGAGAATGTTGACAAAGATGAATGGATTAAAGCCATGAACCAGGAAATAGAGTCTATGTACTTCAATAACATCTGGGAGCTTATTGATCCGCCTGATGGGGAAGACTATTGGGTGTAAGTGGATCTATAAGCGAAAGAGAGGTGTAGATGGAAAGGTGCAAACCTTTAAGGCTCGACTCATGGCAAAGGGTTGTAACCAGGTTGAGGGAGTTGACTATGAGGAAACTTTCTCACCTTTGTCATACTCAAGTCTATCAGGATTATCCTGTCGATAGCCACATTTTATGATTAAGAAATATGGCAAATGGATACCAAGACTGCTTTTCTTAATGGTAATCTTGAGGAGACCATCTATATGACTCAACCAGATGGGTTCATAGTTCCAGATCAAGAGCAAAAAGTTTGCAAGCTTAATAGGTCCATTTATGGGCTGAAACAAGTATCTAGATCATGGAATATCATATTTGACACTGTAGTCAAGTCTTTTGGCTTTGATTAGAATGTTGATGAGCCTTGTGTATACAAGAAGATCATCAACAAATCATTAGCTTTCCTGGTACTGTATGTGGATGATATTCTATTCATTGGGAATGATGTAGGGTATTTGGCTGACGTTAAGAAATGGCTAGCTGCCCAGCTTTAAATGAAAATTTTGGGTGAGGCACAGTATGTTTTAGGGATCCAGATCATTCAGAATCGTAAGAACAAATGATTAGCCCTATCTCAGGCATCGTACATCAATCAAATGTTGATCAGGTACAAGATGTAGGATTCCAAGAGGGGTTTGTTACCCTTCAGACATGGAATCATTTTGCTTAAGGATTAATGTTCTAAAACACCTCAAGAAGTTGAGAAGATGAGACGGATTCCCTATGCTTCAATTGTAGGAAGCTTAATGTATGCAATGTTGTATACTAGATCCGACATTTGTTATGCAATAGGGATTGTTAATCGGTATCAGTCCAATCCAGGATTTGATCACTGGATGGTGGTCAAGATGATCCTCAAGTATCTTCGGAGAACGAGGGACTACATGCTTGTGTATGGAGATAAGGATCTGATCCTTACATGATACACTACTCTGACTTTTCGACCGATAGAGATTCTCGTAAATCGACATCAAAGTCAGTTTTCACTCTAAATGGAGGGGTTATAGTGTGGTGAAGCATCAAGCAAGGATGCATCGCGGACTCCACTATGGAAGCTGAATACATAGCCACTTGTGAAGCAGTTAAGAAGGTTGTTTGGCTGAGGAAATTCCTTTCAGATTTGGAAATTGTTCCAAATATGGATTTGTATATCACACTTTATTGTGATAATAGCGAGGTTGTAGCAAATTCAAAGAAGCCTCGGAGACATCGTCGGGGTAAGCATATAGAGTGGAAATACCACTTGATCAGGGAGATTGTGCATCGCGGTGATGTGATAGTCACGAAGATCGCATCAGAGCACAACGTTGTTGATCCCTTTACAAAGACTCTCACGGCTAAAGTGTTCGAGGGTCACCTAAAGAGTTTGGGTTTTCGGGATATGCGACATCTTGTCTAGGGCAAGTGGGAGATGATACTGGGGTCTACCCTAGGTTATTGTATATTGTACATGTTTTATATTGTATTATACATTAGTCTTCTGATGAACAAGTGGGAGATTGTTGGGATTGGTATCCTAATTCTCCCGGAGTCTCGTTGTTTGTAATGATACACATTGTTTTATGAATAAAATAACTGTTATTTCATTCTGGCATTTACTCATATCCAATAAACAAAGCTCCATGGTTATCTTATGTAAACTTAAGCATGTATATGTGATATACAAGTGGATCATGCCTTAAGTGATAACCTAAATAGTGAAGGAAATTGATCACGAGGATTTCCATGAGCAACGGAAAGATCATTCCAAATTGTAATCATATATGAACTTTACAATTACAGTCATAGACAAAATCATATGGTTATGCATTCATTACAGAAATTACAGGATGATAATACAAATAATCAAGGAGAAACTCTACACACATTTGTAGACTCATCGCCAAGCTCCTTGATCATGAACGCTCGAACACAGAAACCTCGGACGCTCGTCCAACACAACCGCTACACTGTACGAACACCTCGCGCTCGAACTCAGCGATTGCCTCGGTCATGAACACCCCAACAACACGAACAACCTCTACAGAACCTCGACGACGTTGAGTTGAGTATGACACTACCAAGAAGGTTACGTTGGTATTCTCGGTGTGAGAATCCAGAGGGTGGGCTCTGTGTGGACTTGGTTTGAGGCAGAAGAAGGAGGAAACCACAATCGTGTAACCAATAACCTCCCACTCAATTGGTTATTAGAGAAAAAAGAATTAATTATCCAATAATTAATATTATTATAAATATAAATGATGACTAACTTATT
>NC_052352.1:36219090-36247592 GCF_009727055.1 Benincasa hispida
GAACCTATCGTATAGATCGATGCCCAATCGTTTAGCAAAAGCTAAGCAATCGTCTAGCAAAAGTTAAGTGATCGTTTAGCTCATCGCTTAGCTGCATGTCTGTCGCCTACAAACACTACACGATCATTTACCTTAGTCAAGCTATTGCTTAGTAAATCCCATTTACTTGACTACTTCCGTGAGATTACGAGAGAGAAAATCTCAAGCTTATAAAAACTTTTTCAACCTTTCAAAACTTATTAAAATTAAGAAAACAATTTTCCTTTTATCTCACGATTACCATGAAACCACCAATAACCTCCCACTCAATTGGTTATTAGAAAAAAAAGATTTAAATATCTAATAATTAATATTATTATAAATATAAATGATAACCAACTTAGTATACTATATTTATAACCTATAGTTTTAATATTTCATCTCATGAAACATATAAACCATAGCTCTTTTTCTATTCTACGGCACTTAATGTAAATCTCATTTACATTAATCCTCCACTAGATGTATCTCGTACATCATACCAATCATATCATATATAATCGAATTACCTTTTGTCAAGTTGAAAATTTCAAATCAACACCAAGAACTGATCCTCAACTGAATCCATTGAGCTACCAAGGGGACCTTATAGACCTGTAGCTTGAATCTCCAATGGTACGTGAATAACTGACTAAACTCTTTAATCACGAGATCCATCATCCGTTAACTGTCAGGCACTCCACTAAAGACTGACAGCTGAATTCTTCTGACCACAGATATATTATGTGTCAATCTTAAGCAATCAGCAGTTTGACAACCTTTCACAGATCGCTCATAAGTACAACTCAGCCAATAACCGTTATGCCCCTATAGTTACATCTAATTCCTTAAGTACCACTGATCTCTCTAATGAACATAAGTCATAGTCCTACTATAACTGAGTCTTCTCTTCCAAAGAGAAGCTGTGGCCACTATGCTCAAGCCCCGGAATCAACCCTTAAGGGAGCAATCTCTCTACTTATCCTTGCTTCGGGAAAGAAGTGAATTCCATCATGTGGATTGAGTTCCCAGCTCCTAAATCAGACAAATCCCCAAAAAGATAGGCATGTTGAGTTGGCAATCTGGCCACTCTCACCCATACTAATCAAAGAACCACCCTCAAAGGCAGAAGTTCCCAAAACACTCAAAATTGAGGTCGTGTCACCTATGGTCGTTTAGGTGAGATGTAAGTCTCTAGTATCAATGACGTTATGTACAGAATCTAGTCATCTCGTGGTCCGGTCTTATACAAACTCTTTGTATAGGACACCCCCACTCGCACGTCTCCACATGAATGGTCAGGATCTACCATCTGTAGTAGTTTTATAACACTTGCAAACCTCAACAAAGTAGGCCATATCCGTAGTGTCACCAGGATCAGGTATCCAACATTAATCCTTATACTACAGACCTATTTAGGTTATCACTTAAGGCATGATTCACTTGTATATCACATATACATGCTTAAGTTCACAACATTAATCCTTTCTATGCGATCATGTAGTATTTACTAAACGATCGTTTAGCTAAACGATGGGGTAAATTGTTTACTCTATCGCGTAGCGTTGGTTGCCTGATCGCGGATACGCTAGAGGTAGACGATCGTAGTGGGAGCATATGATGCTTATCATTAGAAGAAGGCGCATGCTAAATGATCGTGTAGTTAACATGCCTCATCACATAGTCACTGAATACACGATCATGCGGTATACGATATGAAGGCACTCACATACCTCGTGCTTCATCGCATCTAGTCGTTTAGACGATCGTATAAAGTTTGCGTTGTGCGAATTGTTGGGTTTTATCTCCTAAAAACTCACCGTTTGTAAAATAATAAACAATTTCTATTATCAATATACTTATTATTGATCTCATAAATTGTATGAAAGTCTAAATCCAATAAACTAAGACCCATGACTATTCTATGAGTACTTGAACTTTATATGGAGACATAAGAGTGGATCATGTTCGAATAAATAGTCAAAATGATCTATGGTACATGAATGAGGTTGGGTACCTTATTCTGGTAACACCATTGGATGCGGCCTACTCTGTAGTTGTTACAAAGAGTTTTAAAGTGCTACATACGATGTGATCCTAATTCGTACATGTTATGACATGAAGAGTAGGGGCGTCTTATGCAATGAGTTTGCATAAGATCAGAACCAAGAAATAAGTCATTCTTACTTTATAATGCTGTTTACTGTTTAAGACTCATTATTTAACCTAGATGACCTAGGTATCTCGATCTTAATCCTAAGCTAACTATAAACTCCTGTTTATTCGGGATTGCCCTTAGATTTGCATAGCTGAGGGTTGATTCAACAGCGCTGGCTCAATAAGACTCCTATTTCAGGGGTAAAACTGGATAGATATCTGGGGATATAGGGTGCAAGACGGAGTTCACACCTACCTGATTTAGGGATAGGAGAAAGGTTATTCTCTCAAGTACTGAATCCAGGTCTTGAACAAGAGACCCCACCCTCTCACTAGGCTCAGAGAGTTTGGTTTAGTGATTGGATCACAAACCAGTTGTTCATTAGAGGTTCAGTAGGGACTTGAGAAATAAGACGTAAACTCGGGGATAAAACAGATATTTGACCCAACCATTATTACGAACAACCTATGAAGGGTCGACTTACTGATTATGGTTAAATCATGTGGACATAGTATATATACAATGAGGGAACTGCAACTATGGGCTTTAGTGGAGTGACCCATTAGTTAACGAATGAGGATTAATTTGGTCTAATGAGTTTAGCTAATTAATCTCAGATCGTTGGAGCCCATGATCTGTAGGTCCGCGAGGTCCCCTAGCTCATAACGGACTAGCTCTAGAATAGCATGATAAGTTAATTTAAAACGTTCAAATTAGAATTAAGGGAATTAGAAATTATATAAGATATAATTATATGTTTAATTTTAGAATTAAATTAAATAGGAGAATTTATATATTTAAATATGATTTAAATATATAAAGATGGATATGTGTTAAAATTAATTTAATATTTGATATTAAATTAATTATGTTTTATTTAATAATTAATTTATGAATAAAATTTTCATTTTAAAATCAAAATAGATTTAATAAAATCAAAATTTGCTTTTTTGAGATAAAATTGAAAAAGAAAAAGAAAAGAAAACACTTAAATGGAAAATCCAAAATGAGGATTTTGGATTTTCCATTATCCATCTTTTGAAGTAGCTCACACAAGAAGCAATATCTTTGCCTTGTCTTCCCCAAGCATGAGCTGCAACTCATGCAACTCTTTTCTTTGCATGTTGATCTGCAATATAATGAAAAGATTGGAGTGAAAATCGGGCACATAATCTATAGAGATTTTGAGAGAAAAATTGGTTTGAAGAAAGAGTTCTTTAGCTGATTTTCTGCAGTGAGCATTTCTCCTTCTACCCTTGATTCAAGCTTGTTTTGAGTCCCACAACTCAATCTAGAGCACCAAGAGAATAGTGGGGAAGATCTTGAGGTGGTCTACAACAAGATTTAGAGAAGATAGCGGCTGGTGAAGGAGCTTTGAAGAAGTTTTAAAAGAGGTATATCTTGAAACTCATTTTTTCCTACAAAAGCATGCTTTATACTTTACAACAAGATTTAAATATGATTTAGGAGAGCATAGTATGTTCTTGGAATCCAAATAGTTCGGAATCACAAGAACAAAACATTGACATTATCTCAAGCATCTTATATAGACAAGATGTTGTCTAGGTATAAAATGTAAAATTCCAAGAAAGGATCTTTACCTTTCAGGCATGGAATTTACCTGTCTAAGGAACAGAGTCCTAAGGCACCTCAAGAAGTTGAGGAGATGAATCAAATTTCATATGCATATGCAGTTGAGAGTTTGATGTATGCAATATTGTGTACTTGTCCCGATATATGCTATGCCATAGGAATTGTCAGCAGATTTCAGTTCAATCCTTGTCATGACCATTGGAATGCTGTTAAAAACATTCTCAAGTATCTTCGGAAAACGAGAAATTATATGCTTGTGTATGGTCCTAAGGATCTGATCCTTACTGGATACACTGATTCTGACATTCAGACTAAAATTGATTTGAGGAAATCAACTTCGGGGTTAGTATTCATTTTTAACGTAAGAGTAGTGGTGTGGAGAAGCATCAAACAGAGTTGTATTGCAAGACTCCATAATGGAAACTGAGTATGTAGCTGTAAACGAATCAGCAAAAGAAACATAGCCGATCCATTTATGAAGGCCTTCTCGGCTAAAATGTTCGAGGGTCACCTAGTAGGACTAGGTCTACGAGTTTTGCATCACTAGGGCAAGTGGGAGAATTTATGGGTATTGTAATGCCCTAGTTTATTGTATTTGTACTTTTTATTGTCTCCATCTAAACTCACCATTGTATATATTTGTATATATTGATCCACTAGAGTTTTAGTTCAAGTGGGAGTATTGTTGGGTTTTATGTCCTAAAAACTTGCAGTTTGTAAAATAATAAACATTTTCTATTATCAATATGCTTGTTATTGATCTCATAAATTATATGAAAGTCTAAATCCAATAAACTAAGACCCATGACTATTGTATGAGTACTTGAACTTTATGTGGAGACATAAGAGTTGATCATGTTCGAGTAAATAGTCAAAATGATTTATGGTACATGAATGAGGTTGGGTACCTTATTCTGGTAACACCATTGGATGGTGGCCTACTCTGTAGTTGTTTACAAGAGTTGTTAAAGTAGCTACAGCTATGATGTGATCATTAATTGCGTACAATGTATAAAAAACATGTAGTAGTACAGGGGGCTGTATGCAATTGAGTTTGCATAAGATCAGGACCAAGAAATAAGTCACTCTTACTTATAACGTGTTTACTGTTTAAGACTAACTATTTACCTAGATGACCTAAGTAACTCGATCTTAATCCTAAGCTAACTATGAACTCCTGTTTATTCGGGGATTGCTTTTAGATTTGCATAGTTGAGGGTTAGCTAAACATGTTGACTCAATAAGACTCTCATTTCAGGGGTAAATATCGGATATAGCTGGAGGCATAGGGTGCAAGACGGAGTTCATCACCTACCCGATTTATAAGGATAGAAGAAAGATGTTTTCTCTCAAATATGAATCCAGGTCTTGAACAAGGGACCACCACCCTCTCACTGGACTAAGAGAGTTTGGTTTAGTGATTGGATCACAAACCAATTATTCATTAGAGGATCAGTAGGGATTTGAAGAATAAAGACGTAATCTCGAGGGTAAAACAAATATTTGACCCAACCGTTATTACGAACAACCTGTGAAGGGTCGACTTGCTGATTATGGTTAAATCATGTGGACATAATATATCTACAACGAGGGGTGCAACTATTGGGCTATTAGTGAAGTGACCCATTAGTTAACGAATGAGGATTAATTTGGTCTAATAAGTTTAGCCAATTAATCTCGGATCTTGGAGCCCTGATCTGTAGGTCCCAAGAGTCCCCCTACTAGACTCATAACGGATTAGCTTTAGAATAGCGTGATAAGTTAATTTTGAAATGTTCAATTAGAATTAAGGAAATCTAGTAAATTATAAAGATATAATAATATATGTTTATATTTAGAATTATAAATGGAATATGGGAATTATATTTAAAATTAATTTAAAATATTAAAGATGGATATGTGTTAAAATTAATTTAATATTTGTATTAAATTAATTAAGTTTTTTATTTAATAATTAATTTATGAAAATTAATTAAAATTTTCATTTTAAAATCAAAATAGATTTAATAAAATCAAACTTTGATTTTTTGAGATAAAATTGAAAAAGGAAAAGAAAAGAAAACATCTACATGGAAAATAATGATTTTCCATTATCCATCTTTTGAAGTAGCTCTCACAAGAGAACATATTTGCCTTGTCTTCTCTAAGCATGAGCTACAACTCATGCAACTCTTTTTCTTGCATGTTGATCTGCAATATAATGAAAAAATTGGAGTGAAAATCGGGCATGCAATCATATGAGATTTTGAGAGACAAATTGGTTTGAAGAAAGAGTTATTCAGCTGATTTTCTGCAGTGAGCATTTCTCCTTCTCACCCTTGATTCAAGCTGTTTTGAGTCCCATATACTCAATCTAGAGCCACCTAGAATAAAGTGGAGGATGATTTTGAGGTGGTCTACGACAAGATTTGGAGAAGATAGCAGCTAGTGAAGGAGCTTTGAAGAAGTTCTACAAAGAGGTATGTCTTGAAACTCATTTTTTCTTGCAAAAGCATGCTTTATAGTTTGCCAAAGTTTAGTAAATTTGAGTGTATAGATGATCCTTGTGCTTTCGCTACTGTTGATACAATCCTACACGAAGCGCGTTGCATGATCGCATACCTCATGCTGGACCTACAATATTCACTTGTTGTGAGCATGCATGGGGAATTAAGGCTGGAAAAAAAAATCCCCACGAGGTGAGCCTAGGACTTGGACGGTATCACCGTTGATGGATGGGGTACTGAGAGGATGGGGATGGGGGCAACTGGGACAAAATGGGGTCCCCACCCCACCCCGATATATATTTATATAATACTTAAACTTTTAAATATTATATTATATATATATATATATATATAACTACTGTTTTATATTTTTTTAACTTTTTTTTCTAATTTCATTTTATAATCTAATTAACTTTAGGTTTATATTAAATTTATAATTAAAAATCTCATTTTTAATTATTAATTTAAATAAAATAATAATATTATATTTGATTCCTTATCTAAAATATTTACCATTTCAATATAAAGACCAAATTTTAATTTATTTTAAAATAAACAAATAATTAAAAATATAAATATAAATGGAGAATTTTTCTGTGCGGAGATTCCCCAACCTCGACTCCGACTCCCCAAAATGGGAATTGGGCAGAGATGGGGATTACAAGTTCCTACAGGAATAGGAGAGGATCGGGAGGGGGGGGGGAGAGTGTGCATCCTCGCCCGCCGTTGCTCCGTGCCCAACTCTATGATGTATGCCCCGTTACATATCCGATGAGGCTCGGCCTTAGCCAAAACCCAAGTCAACCTCTTTTTCTAGGCTCATTTTAGTCTTAAATTGTCTTCGACTCGAATCATGCTATCTTCTCAACTTTGTTGCTTATATTTTTCTCCAAATGTCATTTATATTATTTGGTCCAAAATCACCAATAAAAGTATACATATCAATAAAATTTAGAATTATTTGTATCATTTAAAGTATATCAAAGGTTGAATGAAAGAAGTTTTTATTACCGCAATATTGAAATTTTTTGTACAATACACTACGACATTTGCCCGAAGACATTAATGATTAAGTTAGTTATTATAAGCCTGTTTGATCTTGGGTTGAGTGAATTTATTAACTTACTCTTGCGTAAGTCACCTAATTGTTAATTTAATTGAACTATCTCGTGGCTTATTCTTAAGAGAATTTCAATTTTTGAATTGCTTTAAAGTATGAAATCGAAATAGAGAAGAGGAGAGTGGGAGAAGATAAATGAATTTAATATGATTACATGTGATGGCCATTTATTGTGTTATACACATTAAGTATTACGTATGAAAAAGAAAATTAAAGTTTAAATACTACTTTTCTTTTTACTTTTTAAAAGGTTTATTTTGGTCCCTATATTTTTAGAATGTTCATTTTGGTTTCTATAATTTTAACTTTGGTTCATTTCGATTCCTGTATTTTTAAAATGTTTATTTTGGTTCTATACTTTCAATTTTGGTTCATGATGGTCCACATACTTTCAAAATATTTATTTTGGTCATTGAGACTAAAATGAACATTTTGAGAGTACATAGACCAAAATGAACCAAAATTAAAAGTATAAGAATCGAAATGAACATTTTGAAAATACAGAGACTAAAATGAACTAAAATCGAAATAGTATTTAAACCAAAATTTAACCATTCATCAAATTGATAATATAAACACAACTCAATTGGTATAAAATATATATCTTTGACCAAATGGTCAAGAGTTCAAACCCTTATCAATGTTAACATAATGTAACTAATGTATGGATGTATTGGTACAAAAGAAATCTATGGTTCAATTTTCCTTCACCGATATCACACTAAAAAAAAAGGAGTTTTAACTTTTATTTTGCATATATATTATAGTTACCCATAGGGAAAAAAACATTAAATTTAACCCTTAACTGATTAATGTAATTTACATTAAATAAAAAAACTAAATATTCACATACCCATCTTTCAACTTAAAAAAAAAAATGTTAGAGCCAGAAATAGAATAATGAAATATATGACATGATTAAGAGAGGGGAGAAAATTATGGCTTGGGATGAGAGAGAGAGGAGATAAGGGAATAATCAATAATGTGGCATGGCATGAGATGTCTCATAAGCAAGATGTGTGAGTGAAATTTTATACAAAGTTTAATTTATGCAAAAATATGTTTGAATTTTTAATTAAGTTTCAATTTCAATAATGGTTTTTCCTTTGAAATTAATTTTTTTTTTTTTATCATTTTCCTTTGAAAATAATTTTTCTTTTATTTCAGCACTTAATTTTCCAAATTGTTCTAAAAAAACGGTTGGTTTCAATTTCCATTAAAATGTCAGTTAAAAATTTACACTAGTGTATAAAAAACATTGGTACCTGAAATTAATTACATTGAATAGCATTTTTAAGAATATTGTAAATATAGGAAAATCTATCCGTGATATATTCTATCATTGGTATTTTCTTACCAGTAATAAGATTATTACTGACAAACCCTACCAACGATATGATCTATTTGAAAACTACAAAATCTAAATTTTGTTATATTTACAATTATTTTTTGTATTATGCTATATTTATTGCTATATTTACAACTAAAAAAAAAAAAAACATTGTATACTTTACAACATCATTTTAAGTGAATTATTCTATAAATGAGATCTTTTGAGTTGAAATGAAACTATTATAATCTTCTATACTATTAAACGTAAGTTGTAAATAATGTCGTCTATGCTTCTATTTTTAAAAAAAGTTATTTGTTACCATTTCCTTTTTAATAGTTTGGCTCACCTTTTTCATTTTTTTTTTGAAAATTTTAGCTAGTTGGTTAAATTAGAGTGAATACTTTATCATTATTATTCGTAAGTTGTTCTTCTTCTTCAATTGATGGGTCTCAAATGTATTTCGTTAAGACGAGGGATTTTCCCTTCAAAGCATTTTTTTGTTTAGTAGAGTGTGTTTGGAAAATTTGTTGCTCTACCATTTCTTTCCCCTCTATTGAATTATTCTAAAATAATATTCGCCAATGGGAGTTTCTAAATTTCAAAAATTGGGGATGGAATGATACCATTCACATTCTTAATTGCTCCTCTCGTCACCTCATCAACATTCGGGCTAAACATGATAGATGATTTCGAGTAGTTAACCCACGTACATGATGCAGTTATTAGCATAATTACTTTAAATCTATTTTGAATAGATAAACTTTAAGATCATTCATGCCAAATTATCAAGAATATATACGTACTAGATTCCATTGAAAGATTGATGATGACTCTAAAATAGTTATTGTCTTCCTCAACCAAAACTCTGAATGCCCTTAGTAGGATCTAAGATTCAAAAAAGACTGAGTGCTTATTGTTTTGGTATATTGGAGACGATAGCCCTAAGGTCTCATATATACTATTTCAATTAGGCTTCCCATTGAACACTAATTAACTAGGAATGCCCATTAAGTCCATACTCAGAATCAAAGGTCTTAATTAATTAGATTACATACTATGACCCAATCAAATAAAATAACCCAATGTGATAAAATATTAATTTACATACACAACCCATACTTTAATTATATGTATAATTATTTAAATATGTTCAACAATCTCCCACTTAGGCTATGTAGGTGTACATGATATAATTAAATCTAAACCTTAAGCGCACATAAACATGTTATTTCAATAATAGAATTCTCCTTTAGTTCAATTTGGTTCATCTCCTGTATTAGCACGGAATCAAGGTAGCTTTCGTCACTACCCATGTAACTAAACCTTCATTGATCACCAATTCCAATATATTCAATGACATAGATCAAGTATGAATTGATAGCATGGAAACTACGTGAAAAGTGATCTAGATCATGTCTGTTTCCAAATGGTCCAAATTCCTTAGTGAGATCATTCTTAAAAAGTTTATGCTAAACCACATGCATGATAAAAAAGTTTAGATAATAAAACATAAATCATCAACTTTATTCTGTATAGAAAATAAACAAAATAAGGTCAAAGAACATCCTCAATAACAAACTCCTACCAAACCATGGAATCAGAAAAGTGACTTACACCCATATGAGCAACATGCTCATGAAAAACTTTAGGTGGTAAATCTTTAGTCAATGGATCTACCACCATAGAGTTTGTTCCTATGTGTTCTATCGAAATTTGACCATTTTGAACAATTTTTTTAACAACCAGAAACTTCACATCTATATGCTTTGACTTTGTATTGCTTTTGTTGTTGTTGGAATACATAAGTGTCCACTTATTCTCACAAAATAATTTTGGTGGTCTTTCTATGCCAACCACAATCTGCAAACCAGTGACAAAATTTCGCAACCATATTTCATTATTGGACGCCTCATAACATGCTATAAACTTCACAACCATGGTAAAAAAAGCCATTAATGTTTGCTTAACACTTTTTCAGGATATAGCTCCTCCAACCAATATGAAGATATAGCCTGAAGTGTATCGCAAAGTGTCTTGGCATCCAACATAATCAGAGTCATAATACCCAATGATCTCCAAAACTTCTGATCTCCGATAAGTGAGCATATAATATTTTATTCTCTGTAAATACCTTATAACCTGTTTGGCTTCTTTCCAATGATCCATCTCCGAGTTGCTCAAATATCTGCCTAACACTACAACTATGGACACAATATCTAGACGCGTACATACTTGAGCTTATATTAGACTTCCAACAGTCGGTGTATAGGGAACCTTCTGTATCTCCTTAGTCTTGAGTACAGTCTTAGGGCATTAACCTAAATGAAATTTATCACCTTTAGCGATAGAGGTATTTCCTAGTGCATAATTTTTCATGCCAAATCTACTCAAAATCTTTTCAATGTAGTTCTTTTGTGATAATCTCAAAATACCTTGAAAACAATCTCGCAGTATTTCAACTTCTAATACAAAAGAAGCATCACCAAGATCCTTTATCTCAACATTCTTTTTGAGAAACCTCTTAGTGTCATTCAATAAATCTACATCATTACTTGCTATGAGTATGTCATAGACATATAACACCAGAAAGATTGATTTACTCCCACTGAGCTTATGATATACACAATCTTCCACTATAGTCACCCTAAAACCAAAGGAGGTTATTACTTCGTGGAATTTGTGATACCATTAGCAAGAGGCTTGCTTGAGACCATAGATGGATTTCTTCAATTTGCACACCATAGACTTTGAATCCAGACACAAAGTTTTCTAGTTGCACCATATAAATTGTCTCATCAATGTTCTCATTGAGAAACATAGTTTTTACATCTATTTAGTGTAGCTCTAAATCAAAATGAGCTACCAATGTCAAGATTATCCTAAAAGAATCTTTCGATGAAACCAGAGAGAAAGACTCTTTATAATTAATGTCTTCTTTTTAAGTAAAACCCTTTGCAACAAGACGAGCCTTGTATCTTTCGATATTGCCATGTGAATCCCTTTTGGTTTTAAATATCCCTCTACAACCTATGGGTTTCACTCCTGATGACAATTCGAAAGGTTTCCAAATGTCATTGTCTTTCATGGATTTTATTTCCTCTTACATAGCATTTATCCACTTTTGAAACTTAGAACTTTGTAGAGCTTGTTGGAAGTTGATTGGATCATCTTCCATTATGTCCATATCATCTTGATGTTCTTGAAGAAATACAATATAATCATATGGAATTTCACTTCTTCTTTCTCCAGTGGATCTCCTTAGTGACACTTCTTGTCACACCCCCTCCCAAGCTATCCTTCTAACCTGGAGAAGATATGACTGCAGTAGTTACCAATCCTTTATTCACACTTACTGCCTACTAATCTGTAAACCTGATAGTAGTATAAACATTCAAGCATGCAGCAGACATAACCATGGGCCAATCATACTTAAGTTTAAACATATATACAGAATTACAAAGACTAGACCATGAGTCTCATCTCAACTAGAGTCTACATGTAACCAAACATATATACAGACTATACAGAAAAACCCTAATGGATTAAACTTCAAGTCCTTGGCTTCAAGTGGCAGAGCAGCAGTAGAGTTAGCCTCGGGGATGTTGACCACTACCTAGAAAGAAAAACATTAAAAGCATGATGAGTTATTAGCTCAGTGAGTGACTTAATAAAAGAGTTTTCATGCTTAAACATTATAAAGCTTTATAATGAAAATATATTTAGCCAAGCAAATAAAAGAAAACTCTAGCATAGCATCTTTCTGAAAACATAACTGCCTTTATCCTTATTTGAGAGTGAACTACTAGATATAACCTTCAACGTCAACCTTAGTCAGGGAGAACCCTTTTGCTCAATCTCTCGACATCGTATTACCTACGTGCATGTGGTTATAACTGAGTACTGTCATACCTTAGGTACTTAACTAGGATAGCTTCTCATTGTCCTTCAGTATTCTTAGGATACCTTCTCATTGTCCTTCAGTATCCGTCGTATAACTAGTCATAAACATTTAGTTGAAAACTAAGGCTTAGTGCTTAAATCATCATACTAGTTCATCATGAAAATGGAGTTACTAAAACATGCTGAAAGTATTTGGACAAGATAACATACTTAAATCATGTGAATTTCCATGGAAAACATGCTTTACTTAGCATGAGAAATAACTTCAAACATATATTGCTTGGCACTTCATATAAACACTTAGCATGAGAAATAACTTCAAAGAAATCATGGTTTCTAAATCATTAAAACATTAAATCATCACATAGTCATTCACGGCTTTGAGCTACTCCTTGTAGGTTGATAAACGTCCTTGAGTAGCGTTAATCCTGTGGTCAATAACAATATTTATTTAGCTACTGGCCAAAGCCTTCTTTTTATTCTTAATTCACATAAATAATTTTGTCTCCAATCTTCCCTAATCAACCCACCGCATACCTTATTATACATCAATGCCTTAGAAATTTTCTTAGGATTTAAGTCCCATGTTGCGATTAACTTGCCAAGTGCATCGCAACTCATCACATGTTATCGCAACCTTTAGCTTCTTTTGTGATCAAGCCTTCAATGTGAACTTTCTCTGCCTAGCACGCAAAGTCTAGGGCACGCTCAAAAGTGAGCTACTTGTTTATTCATCCAAGCAGCTACCTGCTTGTTCAAGGATTTACAGATTCAGATTCTTCTATTATTATCTCAAATTCTAGAGCTTAATTGAAGAAACGTCCTTCTACAAACTTATTCATCATGTCTCAGAAAGCTTACCTTAAAAGTTTAGCTGAAAATTCTCTCTGGTTCGATCTAGAGCTTCACATCTTCATCAATGGCCCGATTTCATCCGATAACTGTACCTTTTGTCACTTTTTCACTTCTATGGCTTTACCTCGGTGAAATCTTCTTCCGGTACCCAACCCTTGAAACTAGACTCATCAAGCTTTCCAACAACACCAAGTTCTCTTAGATTGCATAGAGGAATTTCTCAAACCAGACTTCTGAAGTCCATCATCCTCTTTTATACCACCGTCCAGAACACTGCATGAAATTTTATTGTGCCATCTCCAACTTAAGTCGGTTTAATCCATCTAATTATGATAGCTAGCCCCTTCAGCCAATGTTTAAGGGTAATTAGCTTCCCTTACTTCACATAAGTTCTTTAGCTTCAGCCAAAACCATCGTAACATCATCTCGCAAAGTTGGGGATCGCAAGCTTTTTCAGCCAAAACCATCGCAACCCAATCCTCGCAAGGTTGGATGATCACAGGCCTTACCTCCGTGACAAGCTTCTCCATCGCACACCCATGCCTTGCCTCGTAGGGCTAATCCTCGCAAGAATCCTCGCAAGCTGCAACTCCATCGCCCATGCCATCGCCTACTGTCGCAACCCATCGCGTGCCCAACCTTTCAGCCTCATCACTGTATGCAACACAACACCACTTGACTGCCAATCTCGCATCCCTCGCACGCCCCTCGCCAACATCGTATGTCTTGCATTGTTGCATGCGAGCGACTTGCCCCCCTTGGGCATGCAACCTACCCCTTGGTCGTGCATGCTGTCTACCACACACTAGCCATCGCCTAGGCACACTCATCACCTATCCCACACTTAGCCAATGCCCATAGCTCACGCACCTCAACTATTCTTTTAACACTTGGACAAATTTTCCCTTTGCCAAATTTTCACTTTTCACCCGAGAGCCCACTTAAACTTCATTTCCCTACAAACAAACATTACCTTAATATTAATCTTCTTACCACAAACATTACCTTAGCATTAATCTTCTTACCTGATGCGTTATTTTATTAAGTAGAAATTTGGATTATATGCGTTGATGGATTTCGTTGTGAACTCAAGTTTCCCCAATGGAATTCAAGTGTAAATTCCTCTGAGCTTCCTGGTAAGTCCAGGGTCGAACACAGGGACTTGTGAAAATAGATTGCGTTGATAATTTTTTTTTATGAAAACTTTGCGGTAACGGGGAAAATAAATAAAGTGTTTGGTTGTTGATTGCGTTGATTAAAAAGAAATAACAAATGCGGCAGAGTTTGAAAAGAGTTGGTAAACGGGAAATGCGATGAATATACGGTGAACGGATTGAGAAAGATTTCGGCTAACACTCCCTAGAATGCGTTCATGCTTTGCGATCATGCAACATGCATACAACAGTAAACCACCTCTCGGTGCGAATACCACGGCTTCCAAAGCTAGAACGAATGCGATAAGTCTACAAGGTTTACGCACAAACCTCTATCTCTATTTATGCGATGACAACATGACATTCACACAAATATGTGACCACATAATATCATTCCCATTCCTGAGATGCATGCGATGCAAGTTGACAAACAGAGCTTATCTTTAAGTTCCTATCTCTTATTTATGCAAACCTAATCTTGCTCTTTCGAGTCCAGATTCTAACCTAGCTCTCTCGAGACATTAGGTTCTTTCTTTAGACTCTCTCTTGAGTAACTCTAAAGGGTAATTTGCACAGCATAAAACAAGATAATCACAAGCAATGAACTTCCTAGGTCATGTTAGCTTAGTTCTTCTCAATCCATTCAACTAGTTTAGCTACTCATGCGTATTAAGAGAGTGAGCAGATGTAGAAATAGGACTTCCATTGAATAGATACGAAGATGAAGTATAAATAACAATGCAAGTATAATAAAGAGCCTGGTAGCAATTTCTTGCTGCTAGGCATTTACACTGTTTCTACTCGTGCTCTAAAGATATTCTCGCTCTCGCGAGAGTCGGCCCGCTCTTTGCCCTTACGCCTCAAGGTTCTCTCTCGAGTTGCCCTGGGCGATCTCCGGCAGCACCACTTTTCTCGTGCTCCACCTTAAAAATGAAAGAAAAACTATGAACAAAAGACAGTGAGCTGGTTATATCGTGAACTTGTCAACCGATCAACCCCTTTTCTAAAGAGTACACTTGGTATTTATAGGGCATCAATGGTGAAAGGCGGCTTCTCTCTCCCGGTTGTACAGATGGGACAACTTTAATTCCTGATTGACGCGCCAAATGATTGTTACTGATAAAGCTGAATGTACTTTGTCACCATTATCGACTGTCAAGTTAATTTGGATTCGATTGTCATCAGCTTTCTATCCCATCGCTCTTAATTAGCCTTTCACCCAGATGCACCCACCATGTTGCGCTGACTAAGTTACGGCGATCCTTCTCGAGCGAATGTTTGCAAGCACGATCAACACAAAGTCTTGCGGTGAAGTTGGGCTCGACCGATAATTTCCTATGATCGCAATCTTGCATTGCGTTAACGCATATTCTGCACAAAAAATACAAAAATCAATAGTTCTAATGCACTGAACGCATGCGATCGCAATATTATAGAATTTATGCCTAATGGATGTAATTTAACATATTTCATCAACGTAATCCAACATTGTTTACGAACTTAGCACTATGATAACGTGCATTTCTGCCCGTTATCATTACCTTACTAACTTCATTAGGAAATTCATACATAAAAACGGAAATTAGGGTTTGAGGTTTACATTTCTTGAAGTTGTTCAGTTTGAACATCATGTTCAATAACGGGGACTTCAATGTTGTCTTGTTCTATAATTAGTTCAATAATGGGGACTTCATTTATAACCACATTAGGAAAAGAAACTAATTCCTCTTCGAAGAAAACTTTCCTTATGTTATCTTCCCCCCTCCCTCCCTCAAAACTTAACATCCTCAAGGAATCTAGCATTCCTCGTCTCAAACAATGATCTAGAAATGGGATCATAAAACTTGAAACCCCGAGAGTGCTCATAATACCTAATAAAATAACAGTCAATAGTTCTTGAGTTCAATTTTCTTTCGTTAGGCCTGTAAAGCCTAGCCTTAACTGGACAACTCCAGACGTGAAAATGCCTAATACTAGGCTTCTTTACTGTCGACAACTCATAAAGGGTTTTAGCTATTGCTTTACTCAGTACTCTATTAAGGATATATGTAGTCTTTAGTGCCTCACCTTAGAGGGATTCTGGTAAAGAAGAATGACTAATCATACTTCTTACCATATCCTTAAGTGTTATATTTCGCCTTTCTGCCACACCATTCATGCTGGGTTTTTCCGACATAGTGTATTGCGGGACAACACATTCTTCTAGGTATTTGGCAAAGGGCTCTGAGCTTTGTTCACCTGATCCATCATATCTACCGTAGTATTCACCACCACGATCAAATTTGAAAGCCTTAATATTTTTTCCAAGTTGAAGTTCAACTTCAGCTTTGAGACTTGAAAACGTCCAAATATTGAGACTTTTCATGAATTAAATATAGGTACCCATATCTTGAATAGTCGTCTATGAACATAACAAAATATTGTTGTTCATTCCAAGAAGTCGTAGAGAATGAACCACAAATATCTATATGTATTAGCTCTAAGACATCTGAGCATCTGTTGACACCTAATTTTCTTATGTTTATATGTTTTCTCTTCATACATTCCACACAAACATCAAAGTTACTTAAATCAAGAGAATCGAATTCCATCTAACACAAGTCTTTCAATTCTCTGTTTAGAGATGCGACTTAAACGCTTATGCCATAACATAGCGGAATTCTCATTTAATTTATGCTTTGTACCACATGAATTAGATAATGGAATTTTGTTAAATGAAGCAAAAGAATCAAGCATATATAGATTATTATTAGTACCAATTAGCTTGGAATCTTGAACTAACTTTATTATTTCCAAAAGAACAAGAAAAATCAAATTTGTCCAAGCTGGAAATAGAAACTAAATTTCGTGTAAATGATGATACAACAAAAGTTTCATTCAAATCCATATGACAACTAGTTTTTTAATGTAATCTAAAATTCCCAATAGCTTCAACTGGAACTGCTTTGCCATCGCCCATATAGATGAATTACAGACTTAAAACTTACGTCGTTAATAAGCTTCAAACTTGATCAAAAGAAAATTTGTATATACCAAACTACTTCTATTACTACTGAAACGTAGCAACAGTGGTAAGTCCAAGTCAATCCACAGGGAAGATCGTTTTGTCTCGTTAAATTAATTTTCTAACTAGAGCGATGAATGGTAGGTTTTGGTGTGAAAAAGATAAATGCGTGAAATTAAAATAAAAGAGGTAAATGTACTAGAATAGGAGTTTATCTAATTTCTAGAGAAGAGAGTTTCCTATGCAATTTCGTTCATTAGGCATCAATTAATTAAATTGAGTTTGTCAACTCCTCAACCTATTAGAAACTCTAATAGCCCAATTAACCAAATTCAATATTAAATCAATTTAGTCCTAATTTAATTTACAACTCTTCCTTCTTAGCGACTACCAGTTAAAATTGAATTGCATTATGAAAGAGTTCAATTGTTGAGACATACTACATGTCAGAAAAGCCATATCTTATAACATGATTTATTTGAAAAATATTATATTAGGGCATACATGCATTTGGTCAGAAAAAGTCTAGATTTTACACATGCAATCCTAATATGCGCAACTAAATCAATCAATATATGCATAGGTTATGACGATTTTGAAAACAAGAATTTCAATAAACTAATTTGTCAGATCAATTTATAAAAATTCCATTAAGATTTAATCAAATTATCCCAAAGAGTTTACAACAATTCAGTTAAATTAATTAGAAAACCTTCGAGAAAATAAACATAAGGCTCTTGTTCAAAAATTAGATAGGAGTTATCTCTTAATTCATAAACTGTTGGGATTGGTGTTCTAATTCTCCTAGAGTGTCGTAGTTTGTACACATTGTTATTAATAAAATAAGAGTTATTTTATTTGCATTTACTCATATCCAATAAACAAAGATTCGTGGTTATTTTATGTAAACTTAAGCATGTATATGAGATATACAAGTGGATCATGCTTTAAGTAATAACCTAGATGGTCTATAGTATAAGGATAAAGGAGGGATACCTTATCCTGGTGACACTACGGATACGACCTGCTTTGTAGAGGTTTATAAGTGTTGTGAATTGCTATAGATGGTTTAATCCTGACCATTCATGTGGAGACATGCGAGTGGGGGTGTCCTATACAAAGAGTTTATATAAGACCGGACCATGAGATGATTCGTTTCTTTATATAACGCCGTTGATAATTGAGACATACATCTCACTAAAATGACCATAGGTGACATGACCTTAATCCTGAGTCTTTTGGGAACTCCTGCCTATGAGGGCGGTCCTTTGATAAGTATGGGTGAGAGTGGCCAGATTGCCAACTCAACAAGCCTACCTTTTTGGGGATTGTCTAATTGGGGAGTTGGGAACTCAATTACACAAGACGAAATTCACTCCTTCCCCGAAGCAGGGGTAAGTAGATAGATAACTCCCTTAAGGGCTGATTTCGGGTCTTGAACATAGTGGCCACATCCTCTCTTTGGAAGAGAGGACCCAGTCATAGTAGGACTATGACTTATTGTTCATTAGAGGAATCAGTGGTACTTAAGGAGTTAGATGTAACTGCAGGGG
Source organism: Benincasa hispida (assembly GCF_009727055.1). Taxonomy (NCBI): domain Eukaryota; kingdom Viridiplantae; phylum Streptophyta; class Magnoliopsida; order Cucurbitales; family Cucurbitaceae; genus Benincasa; species Benincasa hispida. The sequence continues at coordinate 36,238,265 of NC_052352.1, forward strand.
CAAAATGGTAAATTGGCCCAACTGTATTTACGAGGGATCTGTGAAGGGTTATCACACTATTGATTGGTTAATATGGACACAGAAATATATTTGTAGTGAGAAGAGTGTAGTTGTCGGTCTTTAGTGGAGTGCCCGATAGTTAATGGATGGTGGATCCAGTGACTAAAGAGTTTAGTCAGTTATTCACGTACTGTTGGAGCTTTAACCTATAGGTTCATAAGGTCCCCCCTTGGTAGCTCAATAGGTTCAAATTGAGCATAAGATTTTGGGGTTGATTTGAAGTGTTCAAATTAACAAGAGGAAATTCAATTATATATGATATAATTGGTGTGATGTATGATATGATACACATTCTACCTTATAGCGTCAGGCGAGCGTCAGGATAGCAGTGCAATGCTGCAGAGCGTCAGGCAAGGGTCAGGCTAGCGTTGCAACCCTGTGATAGTGGAATTTTTGTAATTTTTGCTATTTTGAAGCCCGGGTGCTCAAATCACCTCAAATTACTTCAAATTAACCCAATCCTTCACCAAATAATTAATTCTACCTCTTGATTGCTCAGTACCTACAAAATAACATAATAAATACATAAAATCCAACAACGAGCTCAAATTAAACAAGGAAATATTACTCTTTATGAGAGCTATCAAACACCCCCAACTTAAGTCTTGCTCATCCCGAGCAAGGTAGAAGCACACAATCAAATATAATTTAAAACAATCAAAGATATGTTAGCTCTAATTGTAAAGTTGTAACTCTAGTCTTAACAGTCAATTAGAATAAAGTTTGTAATCAAGAACGAAAATCAATTATGTGAACAATGAGTAGAAGCAGATCGTTCCAAATCCCATTGAGAAAGAACAACAACATTTACAATCTAACGCAGGACAGTTATACATCAAGTAAATTATGGCATGCTTTAAGGACTAAAAACAAAAGGATTGAGTGAATCTTACCTTGGTAAAACTTTTCTTTGAGTATTCCCTCGATTAACACCAGCAAGGCACCCAACAGCACGAATGCAACGCCTCTGGAATATACTTGAACAACAATGAGTGAAACTCGATCCTCAAACCTCGAAAGCAAACTAGACACTACCAAGAGGCTACCTTAGTATTCTCGGTGTGAGAATCCAAGAGGTGTGAGCTCTGTATGGATTTGGTAGAGGGAAGGAGGAAGTAAACGATCGAGTAAATAATCGAGTAAGTGCGAGAATGAGAAAGTCTATCGTATAGACTTGGATACTCGATCGTTGAGTAGCGAGGAGCTATCATCTAGCAAACTCGATGCTTGATCGTTTACTCTCTCAAGGTCATCGAATAGCTATCTGCCTTATGCGCGATCAATTATGAAAAAATGAAAACGTTTTTCATTTTATCCATCAATTATCAAAACTGATTAAAACTTCTCACTCATTCAGTTAGAGAAAAAAAAATAACCAACAACAATTATCTCATAATTGTTTTGTTATAAATAAATATAATAACTAATTTATTTTATTATATTTATAACCTATAGTTTTAATATCACATCATACGTAATATTTAAACCATAGTTGTTTTCCTCTTTTATGGCATTTAATATAAATTATACCTATATTAATTCCTCCAATTAAAGTATCTAATACATCAAATCAATTATATCATATATAATTGAATCAATTTAATTATATCATATATAATCAAATTCTCTCCTGTTAATTTGAACACTTCAAACTACCCAAAAACTAATTCTCAACATGAATCCATGAGCTACCAAGAGGACCTTATGGATTATTTCACCTAAATGACTTAGGTAATTCGATCTTAATCCTGAGCTAACTATGAACTTCTATTTATTCGAGATTGCCCTTAGATTTGCATAGTTGAGGGTTGGCTCAACAGCGCCCGCTCAATAAGACTCCCATTTCAGGGGTAAGACCAGATAGATAGCTGGGGTCATAGGGTGCAAGACGGAGTTCACGCCTACCCGATTTAAGGGTAGGAAAAGGTTATTCTCTCAAGTACTGAATCCAGGTCTTAAATAAAGGGGCCCCACCCTCTCACTGGGCTGAGAGGGTTTGGTTTGGTGATTGGATCACACACCAGTTGTTCATTAGAGGATCAGTAGGGACTTGAGGAATAAGACATAATCTCGGGGGTAAAACAGATATTTGACCTAACCGTTATTACGAACAACCTATGAAGGGTCGACTTGCTTATTATGGTTAAATCATGTGGACATAATATATCTACAAGTGGGGAGTGCAACTATGGGCTTTAGTGGAGTGACCCATTAGTTAAGAATGGAGATTAATTTAGTCTAATGAGTTTAGCCAATTAATCTCGGATCGTTGGAGCCTATGATCTGTAGGTCCGCGAGGTCTCCCTACTAGCTCGTAACGTACTAGCTCTAGAATAGCGTGATAACTTAATTTGAAACATTCAAATTAGAATTAAGGGAATTAGTAATTATATGAGATATAATTATGTTTAATTTTAGAATTAACGGAATAGAAGATTTATATATTTAAATATGATTTAAATATATAAAGTAGAATATGTGTTAAAATTAATTTAATATTTGATATTAAATTATAAGTTTTATTTTAATTAATTAATTTATGAAATTAATTAATTTTTCATTTTTAAAAAATCAAGTAGATTTTTTAAATCAAAATTTGATTTTTAGATAAAATTGAAAAAATTGGAAAACAAAAACACAAAATGGAAAAATGGATTTTTCCATTATCCATCACCAAGTAGCTCACACATATTGCATTGTCTTGGCCTTGTCTTCTCCAAGCATGAGTTGCAACTCATGTAGCTGTTCCCTTTGCATGTTGATCTGCAATATAATGAGAAGATTGTAGTGAAAATCGAGCATGCAATCTACAGAATTTTGAGAGAAAATTTGGTTTGAAGAAAGGTTCTTCAACAAAGGTTGCTGCAATGAGCTTTTCTCCTTCATCCCTTGATTCAAGATTGTTTTGAGTCCTACAACTCAATCTAGAGCACCAAGAGAATAGTGGGGAAGATCTTGAGGTGATCTACAACAAGATATGGAGAAGATTGCAGCTAGAGAAGGAGCTTTAAAAAAGTTCTACAAGAGGTATGTCTTGAAACCCATTTTTCTGCAGAAGCGTGTTTTATATCATTCAAAAATTAGTGAATTTTAGTGCTTAGATGATTCTTGTGCTTTCGTTGCTATTGATACAATTCTACAATTGGTATCAGAGCATTATATAAGCATTCAATTCGGTTTAATTTTGGTTTGGTGGGTGTTTTATATGAGAAATATGAAACTGGTGCACTGATATTATTTTATGAGCTTTGGCTATTTAATTCTCTTTAATTTCTCATTTAAGTTTTTAATTGCTCTTGCTTGATGAGCTTTAATGTGTTCTCAAGAGTCTATAATTTATTTGAAGTTATTAGAGTTGAAATTAAGCTGTAAATTGAAGAAACAAGCGAAAAGGCCGAGTTGCAGTTCCAGAAAATTAGCCTCTGTACTTATTGTCACTGAGGTTCCAATATCTAAACGATCGTCTAGCTCCAGACGCTATACGATGTGAAGAAAAGCTAGACTATCGTATAGAAAAAGGCGTTGGTCGTTGTGATATTGAACACTAGAGGATCGTGTACCTGCAGGAGCTAAATGATGGGTTCAATTTGCTATATGATAACATTAAGCGATCGTTTAGCTTTGGCGTGGGAACTAAACGATACATTGAAATTACTATACGATGGTACCATGCGATCGTTTAGAAACGATGCGCACTAAGCGATGCGATAAAGTGCTACGCGATAGCACTGAGCAATCGTTTAAATGCAGAGATAAGCGATCGTGTAGACGAAGTGTTAAGCGATGCGTTGAAGTTTCTATGCGATGAAACTAAACAAATCGCTTACCTACGATGTAGAACGATGCAATGATGTTCTATACGATGGAGCTAAGCGATCGTTTAAGCTATAATGGATACTAAACGATGACATGCAGTGCTAGATGATGATGTCAAGCGATCTTTTGGTTTTATACGATAGAACTAAGCGATAGTGATGAAGATCTATGCGATAGCCCTGAGCGATCGCTTACTTCGATCGTTTATCTTTGATCGGGAGCTAAACGATACGTCGAGTTGTTATACGATAGCACTACGCGATCGTTTACCTCTATGCGGCAGCTAGGCGATGCGTTGAATGCTATGCGATGGCATTAAACAATCATTTACCTTTTCGTGCGCTAAACAATCAAGCATTTAATAAATGATCTGGAAAAATTCTAGATGATAGTCATCATTGCTAAACGATGAGACTTAGCGAGATGTTGAACATGTGCAAGGGCTGTTGGTTTGACCGGTTCTCTTGTGGTCTGGTCCAGTTCAGCTTTGAATGGTTCTTGGCTGGTCCAGTTCAGACGGTTCGGGTCCGATTCAAGCTACTTGAGTTCATTTTGGAGCGGTTCGAGCGGTTCGAAAGTTGTTTTGTAATAGTTAGGCTTCTGTTTGCTTTTTTTTTGCCAAAACTAAAACCATATCTGTCTGTGTTTAATTATTTATGCATTTGATGTATGTTATAATTAAATAAATCTTGTATGTGCATATAGTATGTCATTTAGATTTAAAATCCCACCATGGGAAGAATGTTACATGCATTGAAAGTATGTTATAATTGTTATAATATATAGTATGCATGTTAGGGTTTCTTGTATTTAATATAAATGTTATATTAAATTTGAATGCCTCACGTATGTTATGGATGAATAGTATATCTAAAGTTTTATAAGTTGTTATAAAATTGGGTTAGACATTTAAAATCCATAAACAACAGCTGCATGCTCACATAGGTTGACCATCTGTTTTAATTGTTAAAACTTATAAAACCTAGGTTACAAACTCAACCTATATCTAATCCTGTCTAAGGCTGGGGGTACTTAAGTTGACGAGTTACGAAACACCTCCTAACTCGGGATTATGGCCGAATAATTGAGCGTTGGTAACCGATTTTATGAGCATATGTGAGTGATGTGAGGTAATAAAATGGTTTATCACCTAGACATCATAGGTTAAAATCCAATTATAAGAGTTATACTTGGATAAACCACGTAGACTTAGGGTTGTTTTATTGGCCGAAAAGAACTTAAGTATAAATCTACCTAAAATAGAACACTTCACTGGCAGTTTAATAACTTCTATATGATAGAGTTATTAGAAAACTTCAGTGGGAGATTAATAACATATACGATACGTTATTTTTAGCTCTCACGTCTTTAAGAGATCACAATCTAGATTTAAGCGGTACTTCGTGTCACCCTGGAAGTGACCTCCATTTGGAAACTATTTTTTAGCTTAAATCTAGATTTTGGTGAATAAGAGGAAGTTGTTCAAATATAAGTCTATTATACGATATATAGATTTCAACTGCCACGTCTCCACATAGTTTACACCGTGAGATTCATATGACGCTTCGTGTCACCCTGGAAGTGGCCTCCATTCAGAAAGTGTTTTGTATGAGTCAATATCAAGGTAATCGGAGGAAGTAGTTCATAGTAAGTGGGTGAAGGATATGTGTCAATATATCCTACGATCTCCTCCATTAGTCTGAACCGTGAGATTCTTATGTTGTGCCTACTGGTTTGCTTTAGATGGTGCTTTGCTTGTCGTTTATCGATGGCTATCCCCTCGGAGGGTTGTAACATAGGATTCGAAACAACACAGGCTTTAGTAAAATTAATACGGTCTTATAGTTCCGTTTTGGATGTTGTCTTCTATTTCAGAGGCAAATTCATACCGTCCTATAGGATCTGAAAATGTCGGGTCATACTTACAAGAATTACTAAGTTTTTAATAAAGATCTTTATCGAAAACAATAACTAAACGACTATAGGAATAAGAGTTATTCTGGAGACAGTAGGAATAAGAGTTACTCTGGAAATGGTGTTTCGTCAAAATTATTTGTTTTAGTGAAGGAGTATCTGACTGCCCCTCGGTAGCACATATTCTGACTCACTAAAATATCGTTGCAAATAAATAATGGTTATGGGTACATTATTGTTTTTGCTAAAATTTGATTTTCGATTTAGTTACAATTTGCTATTAGAATTTGTGTGAATTTTATCAGCATGTCGAATCCTGTAATACTCTTTCGATGTACATAACAGTAAAATCAAATCAACAAACAAATTACTAGTGGTTGATTATGCCAAAAGAGTTTTAACAAAGGATTGTCCTCTATCTCCCAACTCATCTAAAATTATGAATTATGTAGATGAGGATGTTGAATTCGAACAACAAGATAAATATGATTTACTTGTTATCGAAGCATGTTTAGTGGAAAACGATAAAATCTGGATAATTGATTCAGGTGCCACTAATCACGTATGTACTATCTCACAGGAAATAAGTTCCTGGAGACAGTTGACAGAAGGTGAAACAATCTTTAAGGTAGGGACCAGGGAGATTGTTTCGGCCAAAGCAGTGGGAGATATGAAGTTATTTATAGGAGATAAGTACATTTATTTGAAAAATGTATATTATATTCCTTCTATAAAAAGAAATCTAATATCTGTCTCCTGTTTGCTAGAATAAAATTATAAAGTTTATTTAAAAAATGGTGAAGTGTTCATCAATATGGGAAATAAACAGATTTGCTTTGCAAAATTCAAAAATAACTTATACATGTTAAAACCAACTGAGGTCAAAACTGTTTTGAACATAGAGATGTTTAAAACTGTTGGGACCCATAAGAAAAAGAAGATTTCTCCAAATGCCTATCTTTGGCACTTGAGACTGGGTCACATAAATCTCAACAGGATTGAAAGGTTGGTTAAGAACGGTCTTTTAAACAAGTTGGAAGACATTTCATTACCACCATGCGAGTCCTATCTTGAGGGTAAAATGACAAAAAGATCTTTTTCTGGAAAAGGTCTTAGAGTCAAAGAACCCCTAGAACTGATTCACTCAGACCTTTGTGGGCCTCTAAATGTTAGAGCAAGGGGAGGGTATGAATATTTCATCAGTTTTATAGATGATTATTCCAGGTATGGGCATGTTTACCTAATGCACCAAAAGTTTGAAACTTTTGAAAAGTTCAAAGAGTATAAGGCTAAGATTAAAAACTAATTAGGTAAAAAGATTAAAATGCTTCGATCGGATCGAGGTGGTGAGTATATAGACATAGAATTCCAGAACTATTTGATAGAACATAGAATTTAGTCTCAACTCACCGCCCCTGGCACACCTTAGCAGAACGGTGTCGCAGAGAGGAGAAAAAGAACCTTGTTGGACATGGTTCGTTCCATGATGAGTTACGCTCAGTTACCAAATTCTTTTTGGAGACATGCAGTTGGGACTGCAGTGTATATGTTGAACATGGTTCCCTCGAAAAGGGTTTCTGAAACACCTTACGAGCTCTGGAGAGGACGTAAAAGAAATTTATATCACTTCAGAATTTGAGGTTGTCTAGCACATGTGTTGGTGCAAAATCCTAAAAGCTGGAACACCGTTCAAAAGTATGCCTATTTGTAGGCTACCCAAAAGAAACTAAGGGTAGTCTCTTTTATGATCCTCAGGAAGATAAAGTATTTCTATCGAAAAATGCAACCTTTCTGGAGGAAGATTATATAAAGAACAATCAACCTCGCAGTAAGCTAGTAATAGAAGAAAAGTCCAGAGAAATGATAAATGTATCAACAAGAGTTGTTGATCGAGCAGGTCCTTCAACAAGAGTTGTTGATAAAGCAGGTCCGTCAACAAAAGTTGTTGATGAAACTGATACTTTACATCCTTTTCAAGAGTTGAGAATGCCTCGTCGTAGTGGGAGGGTTGTGCAATAGCCTGACCGGTACATGGGTTATATGAAACTCAAGTCATCATACCAGATGATGGTTTAGAGGATCCGTTGTCTTTTAATCAAGTAATGAACGATTGGACAAAGACCAATGGATTAAAGCCATGGACCTTGAAATGGAATCTATGTATTTCAATTCTTTCTGACATCTTGTAGATCAATCGGAAGGGATCTTGTGGATCTACAAGAGAAAACGAGACCAAGCTGTTAAGGTACAGACCTAAAAAGCTAGACTTGTGGCAAAAGGGTATACCCAAAGAGAGGGGTTAGATTTTGAAGAAACCTTCTCTCCAGTAGCCATGATAAAGTCTATTAGAATACTCTTGTCCATAGCCACATTTTATGATTATGAAATATGGCAAATGGATGTCAAAACAGCTTTTCTGAATGGCTATCTTGAAGAGAGTATCTATATGTCTCAACTAGAAGGGTTAATACAGCAGGGTCAAAAGCAAAAAGTTTGCAAGCTTAATCAATCCATTTATGGATTAAAACAAGCTTCTAGATCCTGGAATATGAGATTTGATGCTGCGATTATGGCTTTGAACAAAATATTGATGAACCCTGTGTCTACAAGAAAATCGTCAACAAAACTGTTGCTTTTCTGGTGTTGTATGTTGATGATATTCTACTCATTGGGAATGAGGTAGAATATCTAGCTGACATTAAGAGATGGCTGGCTTCACAATTCCAAATGAAAGATTTGGGAGAAGCACGGTATGTTCTTGGAATCCAAATAGTTCGGAATCGTAAGAACAGAACATTGGCATTATCTCAAGCTTCTTATGTAGACAAGATGTTGTCTAGGTATAAAATGCAAAGTTTCAAGAAAGGATCTTTACCTTTCAGGCATGAAATTCACTTGTCTAAGGAGCAGAGTCCTAAGACACCTTAAGAGGTTGAGGAGATGAATCAAATTCCATATGCATCTGCAGTTGGGAGTTTGATGTATGCAATGTTGTGTACTCGTCCCGACATATGCTATGCCGTAGGAAATTTCAGTAGATTTCAGTCCAATCCTGGTCATGACCATTGGACTGTTGTTAAAAACATTTTCAAGTATCTTCGGAGAACGAGAGATTATATGCTCGTGTATGGTCCTAAGGATCTAATCCTTACTGGATACACTGATTTTGACTTTTAGATTGATATTGATTCGAGGAAATCAACTTCGGGGTCAGTATTCACTCTAAACGGAAGAGCAATTGTGTGGAAAAGCATCAAGCAGAGTTGTATTGTGGATTCCACAATGGAAGCTGAGTATGTAGCTGCAAGCGAAGCAGCAAAAGAAGCAGTATGGCTCAGAAAGTTCTTGACAGACCTGGAAGTAGTTCCTAACATGCACCTGCCTATCACTTTCTATTGTGACAACAGTGGAGCAGTTGCAAAGTCAAAGGAACCACGAAGCGATAAAAGGGGAAAGCATATCGAACGGAAGTACCATCTCATCAGGGATATTTTACACAGAGGAGACGTCATTGTCATTCAGATTGCTTCCCAAGACA
>NC_052352.1:36249117-36258333 GCF_009727055.1 Benincasa hispida
GTGAGGTCCCCCTACTAGCTCGTAACAGACTAGCTCTAGAATAGCGTGATAAGTTAATTTGAAACGTTCAAATTAGAATTAAGGGAATTAGTAATTATATGAGATATAATTATGTTTAGTTTTAGAATTAAATGGAATAGGAGAATTTATATATTTAAATATGATTTAAATATATAAAGATGGATATGTGTTAAAATTAATTTAATATTTGATATTAAATTAATTAAGTTTTATTTAATAATTAATTTATGAAATTAATTAATTTTTCATTTTTTAAATCAAAATTTGATTTTTAGATAAAATTGGAAAAATTGGAAAACAAAAAAACAAAATGGAAAAATGGATTTTTCCATTATCCATCACCAAGTAGCTCACACATATTGCATTGTCATGGCCTTGTCTTATCCAAGCATGAGCTGCAACTCATGCAGCTCTTCTCTTTGCATGTTGATCTTCCATATAATGAGAAGATTTGAGTGAAAATCGTGCATGCAATCTACAGAATTTTGAGAGAAAATTCGGTTTGAAGAAAGGTTCTTCAACAAAGGTTGCTACAGTGAGCTTTTCTCTTTCATCCCTTTATTTCAAGCTTGTTTTGAGTCCCACAACTCAATCTAGAGCACCAAGAGAATAGTAGAGAAGATTTTAAGGTGGTCTACAACAAGATATGGAGAAGATTGCAGCTGGAGAAGGAGCTTTGAAGACAAGAGGTATGTCTTGAAACCAATTTTTCTGCAAAAGCATGCTTTATATTATGCCAAAATTAGTGAATTTGAGTGCTTAGATGATCCTTGTTCTTCCGCTGCTATTAATACAATCCTACATAAAGACTGATAGCTGCACTCTTCGAACTATAAATATATTCTGTGTCCACTGGATATAACTAATCAACAGTACGATGACCCTTCACAAATCGCTCGTAAGTACAGCTAGGCCAACTTACCGTTTTGCCCCTATAGTTACATCTAACTCCTTAAGTACCACTGATTCCTCTAGTGAACAATACGTCATAGTCCCACTATCAGTAAACCCTTCTCGAGCCATGAGAAGGTGTGGCACCATATTGTTCAAGCCCTGGAATCAGCTCTTAAGGGAGCAATGTATCTACTTACCCCTGCTTCGAGGAAGGAGTGAATTCCATCTTATGTACCTGAGTTCCCAGCCCCCCAATCAGACGAATCCCCAAAGTGGTAGGTTTGAGTCGACGATCTAGCCACTTACACCCATGCAAAGCAAAGAACGGCCTTTATAGGCAGGAATTCACAACTCACTCAGAATTAAGGTCATGTTACCTATGGTCATCCTAGTGAAATGAAAGTCTCTATCATGAACAACATTATATAATAAGACTAAACATTTCGTGGTCCGATCTTATACAAACTCTTTTGTATAGAGCATCCCACTCACATGTCCAATACATGAATGGTCAAGATTAAACCATTTGTAGCACTTTGCAACACTTGTAACACCTACAAAGCGGGTCACACTTGTAGCGTCACCAGGATAAGGTTTCCCACTTTTATCCATATACTACAGACCATTTAGGTTATCATTTAAAGCACGATCTACTTGTATGTCTCCACATACATGCTTAACTTACAACGACAACCAAAGATCTTAGTTTATTGATTTTTAGTTAATGTAACTAAAATAACTCATATTTCATAGACAGAAGTGAATAAAATATCTCATATTATAAATCACTAAATGTTTGTTCATACACGTGTTTACAAACTACAAGACTCTATGAGATTTAGGGCATCAACCCCAACAATCTCCCACTTGTCCTAAAGCTAATGGGGAGTACAAGATAATTACAAATAAGAAACAATAAACTAGGGCACAAAGGCCCAGTACCACAATACTCCCACTTGCCCTAGTCCAACCGTGGTTGGTCTCGTAGACCTATGCTCTGTAGGTGACCCTCAAACACTGTAGCCGTGAGAGCCTTCGTAAACGAATCAGCAACGTTGTGATTGAAGCTATCTTCATGACAATCACGTCCCTTTGATGCATAAGCTCTCTGATGAAACGGTATTTTCCCTCTATATGCTTGTCGCGCTTGTGACTCCGAGGCTCTCTGTAATTCGCCACAGCACCACTATTATAACAATAAAGGGTGATGGGCCTAGACATGTCTAGAATAACTTCCAGATCAATCAAAACTTCCTAAGCCAAACGGCCTTCTTAGCAGCCTCACAAGCTGCTACATACTCGGCCTCCATGGTAGAGTCAGCGATGCACCCCTGCTTAGTGCTTTGCCATAGTACAGCTTCTCCGTTAAGAGTGAACACGGATCTTAAAGTGGATTTCTGAGAATCCTTATCTGTCTGAAAATAAAAGTCTGTGTATTCTGTAAGGATCAAATCCTTAGAACCATACACAAGCATGTAGTCCCTCGTACTCTGAAGATACTTGAGGGTGTTTTTGATGGCTGTCCAGTGACCCTGTCTTGGATTAGACTAATATCTACTGATTATCCCCACAGAATAGCAGATGTCAGGTCTAGTACATAACATTGTGTACATCAAACTGCCAACAGTAGATACATAGGGGACCCGTCTCATTTCCTCAACCTCCTAAGGTGTCTTAGGACACTATTCCTTAGACAATGTAACTCCATGCCGAAAAGGCAAACGACCCCTTTTGGAGTTCTGCATCGAATACTTGATCAACATCTTGTCAATGTACGATGCTTGAGATAGTGCTAGCACTTTGTTCTTTCGATCCCGAAAGATCTAAATCCCAAGAACAAATTGAGCCTCTCCCAAATCTTTCATTTGGAATTGGGTCGCTAGCCAGTTCTTAATTGAAGCTAGTAAACCTACATCATTCCCAATGAGTAGGATATCATCAACATATAACATTAGGAAAACTATTGAACTGTTGATGATTTTCTTGTAGACACAAGGCTCATCAACATTTTGGTCAAAGCCATAAGATTTGATCGTAGTATCAAACCTTATGTTTATTTCAATCTATAAATGGACCAATTCAGTTTGCAAGGCTATGAATCCCTCGGGTTGCTCCATATAAATGATCTCCTCAAGATTACCATTTAGAAAGGCAATCTTGACATCCATTTTCCATATCTCATAGTCATAATATGAGGCAACGGATAGAAGGATGTGAATAGACTTAAGCATGGCAACAGGCGAGAAAGTCTCCTCATAGTCAACTCCCTCCACCTGGGTATAACACTTTGCCACAAGTCTAACCTTGAAGGCTTACACCTTCCCATCAGCATCCCGTTTCCTCTTGTAGATCTATTTACAACCTAAAGGTTTAACCCCATCAGGTTGATCTACAAGATCCCATACGGAGTTGAAGTACATAGGCTCCATCTCGAGATCCATGGCTTTGATCCATTCATCTCTGTCAACATCCTCTATTTCTTTCTTGTAAGACAACGGATCTTCAACCTCGCCATTGGCTACTATAGCCAGGATTTCTGTTAAACCCATATAACGAACATGTGGGTTTACAACGTTCTCACTACGTCGAGGTTCCCTCAACTCTTGAGATGGATTTGACCTACTAGATGAACTTCCATCAACAACTCTTGGTGATGTAGTAGGCTCTTCAACAACTCTTGTTGAAGTTTCAGTAGTTTCATTAGAAAGCTCACGTAATACGATTTTACTTCTTGGACTGTGCTCCCTTATATGATCCTCCTCAAATTTGTCAATACAAACACATTTTTTTCCTTAGGATCATAAAAATAACCCCCTCGTGTCTCTTTGGGCTAGCCTACAAATAGGCACAGTCTCGAACGTGGTTCCAATTTTTAAAAATTGACTCAAGCACATGTGCTGGGCAACCCCAGATGCAGAAGTGACGCAAACTAGCTTTACGACCATTCCACAACTCCAAAGTTGTTCTAGTAACACTCTTGGAGGGAACGCAGTTGAGGATATAAGTTGTAGTCTCTACGGAAAAACCCCAAAACGAGTCCGGTAAATAAGCGTAACTCATCATCGATCGAATAATGTCCAACAAGATTATGTTTCTCCTCTCCGATAAACTATTCTGTTGAGGTGTACCAGGTGCTAAGAGTTGGGAAATGATTCCATGTTCTATCAAATAGTTCTGGAACTCAGAATCCAGAAACTCTCCACCCCAATCAGATCGAAGTGTGTTAATCTATTTATTTAATATGTTTTCAACTTCAGCCTTGAACTCTTTAAACTTTTCAAAGGATTCTGACTGATGTTACATTAAATAAACATACCCATACCTCAAATAATCATCAGTAAAAGTGATGAAATACTCGTAGCCTCCCCTGGCTCGCACATTCATCGGACCACAAAGGTCTGAATGGACTAACTCTAGAGGCTCTTTGGCTCTATAACCTTTTCCAGTTAGTTTTCTTGCCTTCAAGGCATGACTCGCACACAGGTAAAGAAATTTTCTCTAACTCGTTTAGAAGTCCATTCTTTACCAACTTCTCAATCCTATTGAGATTGATGTCCCCTATCGAAGGTGCCAAAGTTGGGCATTTTCGTTAGGAGAAACTTTAAGTCGTTTGTTTTAAGTTACGACAGTTTTAAACATCTCTATGTTGTGGAGAGAATTTGTTGCTAACGATTTTAGCACGTACAAATTATTTTCCAATTTAGTTGAACATATCTCAAAACCATCTTTCATATTATTTTACAAATCGAGTTCCTCTTTAACTCGGGAACAACATACACATCATTCAAAATGATAAATCTATTCTGTAAAGTCAACCGGAGGCCTCCCCTTACCACAGTTGAAAACGACGTGCCCAGATTCTCTACTCGATCATCATCTCACAGCCTCAAGCTTCTTTGCCAGGATCTAATCCCCTAAAAAGAAGAACAAACATGGTTAGTGGCCCCGCAGAGGTCTATATATCCAAGGGAGGAAAAAATATTGCATTCTCCTTAAACAAGCTCTCCAAAACCAATATAATCGACCATTTACCTTGATTGGCCTTGGCCTTCTATTTTTTTCAAACAAAGGGGTAGTTTCCGTTCCAGTCCCATCCTGTTGTAGTTGGAAAAATTTTTTCATTTTCAACCGTGCAGTGATCGCGCTACCCCCTACGGAGTGGCAGGTTGTGTGTTAGCATGGCTTTCCCCTTCCCTTTACTACCCTTCTTCTTCTTCAACTTTTTAGTGCCGGAAGAAGAAGATGCAAACTTAGTTCCTGAGGTTGGACCTTTGAGGAACTTTTTAGATGATGAAGCAACATTTGCCTCACCAACCTTCTTCTCCTTGCTTTTCAGCAAGGATTGGAATGTCTACAACTCGTTGAGGAGAGTTGAAAGGGTGTAATCAACCTTGTTCAAAACCGTGTTGCTTACGAAGTGTAGGAAACTTTTTGGCAACGTCTCCAGAATAATGCTAACCTGGCTACCCTCATCGATGCGAGCCCCGTTCATCTCCACCACATTAAAGTGGACCATCATGTTCAGAACATGTTCTCGAACAAATATACCCTCCTTTATTTTGGAGTTGAAGACGAAATTTAGAGATTCATGCTTAAGCTGTTGGAACGATTGTCCGAACATTCCCTTCAGGGACTCCATAATCTCACGAGCAGAGACCATGGGCTCATGCTTCTTAGCCAATACATCATTCAGGTTGGCCAAGATGTAAGTTCAGGCCTTCTTGTTCGCCCGTGCCATTTCTCATAGGCCTCTTGAAAATTTCAAGCGACAGTTTGAGTTGGAATAGGAGGACACTCCTCACTAAGGATGAACCGGAGGTCATCGATGATAAGTATTATGTTTATCGTGTTTTTTCAACTAGCATAATTATCGCCAGTCAATTTTTCGGCGGCTAAAAGAGCTAAAGTAGTGATTGTTATTTAAAAGTTGCTGAAAACAAGAACAAACTTAATAAGTCTATTTGCAATACCACTTTTAACACCAATTTTAGGTTTTAGCAAAATAGTTCTATTGTATCCTTAATGAAGTGACATCTATTTTACAATGATCCCCAGCGAGGCAGGACAAAAGTCACCGTTGGGGTGATCAAGTGCCCCTTCACTAGGATGAGATATTCTCAACCATTAGGTAGAAACAACTCTTGTAACTTACTCTAACAATCACTATTGTTCGGTCTAGAATTTGTTAACAACCTTAACAATTCTGTGTAAGTGTAACCCTTCATATTAGACCCTAGAGTCCTGCCCTAATGCGCCCACCGTAGGGAAAAAGCAGATTAGGACAAGACACTAAAGCAATCTTATACTTTTCAGGAGATCAGATAAACACTTGTGCAAATACTGTCATCTTTTAGGGGGACACTCCCAGAGTGCCTCAAGGTGATACATAAGAAAAATGTTATCCAACCTAATGAGAGAGACCGTGAGATATATTGTCACACGTCCTGCTCCCACTTACTGTGAACATTCTCTCCATTCACCTTGGTATTCACCTACTCAAACACCATCCTTTAGGGGGACACTCCTAGAGTGCCACGAGGCTGATGATAGATCTCACAGTATGAACTTTTAGGGAGAAACATGTTGAGGTTTAAGTGAAGTATCATATACTCCAAGTACCTCCCACTAAATGTTTTACCTAGGGTTTCATTAACTTAAACAATCTGGCTACTGATTTTTTCTAAGTCTGAGTTTAATTTGCTTAAAAAACAACTCTTGGTTTTGATAATTAAACAAGTTCGAATAAAGTCTTATTAAACACTTTAACATACTATCATCAAATTTGCATGCATGCAGCAAATCTATCTAATTCACCTTCCCAGGTAGGGGCGTTCCGTTTCCGTCAGCTTAAATACCCCAGCCTAGACAAAACCCGCCTTAGACAGAAGGTCCCTTATAGATAGATTTGGTACATATTTAATCTTTTATTAGTCAATTTAATCATATTAAACTGAATTAAAAGATTAAACTAAGGTTTTTAATCTCATTAGAACTATGATCTTAGATCTATCCCAATCAAATTCTAAAACTCTTTTAAAACATGATTAAACCTAAGTTGGCATGCATCTCTTTCTTATTGATTTTAGTTCTAATTTCTATTATAACACTTATAAAAAGAAACAACTAACCAACAACATTGCTAAGCTAGACTATGTATTTATAACTTTTATAAATTAACCTAAGTGTCAAGCTTCATGCAATGTTCATTTATTACTATATATAACACTTATATAACTTGTAATGAACCAAGCATACATGCTTTCATACACTCTTATACTATAACACTTATAATATAAAGATGATGCATGAATATGCTTAATGCATGCATATATTATAATTCTTATATTATATGATGCATGAGCATGCTTTAAAGTAATTTAATCATGAAAACTACTATATTATAACTCTTATAATAAAAAGATGATGTATGAATAAATGTATAACCTATGGTGGGTTTTAAAACTATATGGCATACTTTATGGCATATAATTAAACATACATCACATGTACATGTTGGGGTTGATGCCCTAAAGTCTCGTGTCCTGTAATTTGTAAACATTTTGTACGAACACTTGTGATGTATAATATATGATATTTTACTTCATTTTTTGATTTTGCTTAGTTGAATGTTTTATTTGCTTTACCACAAACCAATAAACCTAAAATCCCTGGTTGTCTGTATTTAACTTAAGCATGTATATGGTGACATACAAGTGGATCATGTCTTAAGGGATAACCAAAATGGTCTGTAGTATATGGATATAGGGGGAAACCTTATCCTAGTAACGCTACGGATGCGTCCCGCTTTGTGGAATAGTTACAAGAGTTGTGACTTGTCATAGATGGTCTGATCCTGATCATTTATGTAGGGGACATGCGAGCGGGGGCGTCCTATATAAAGAGTTTGTATAAGACCTGACCACGAAGTGTTAACGTCTCATTATACACACCATTCATGATAGAGACTTCAATTCACTAGGATGACAATAGGTAACATGACCTCAATCCTGAGTGAGTTGGGAACTCTTGCCATTGAGGATGATCTTTTGATTTGCATGGGTGCGAGTGGCCAAGTACCTGTTGCATTGGAAAATGAGAGGAAATAAATATGCATCTTATGCTATGCGTTGATCTTCATGCGTTGATGGTCATGTGTTGGACTAGAAAATATACAATATGTGCTTAAGCATGTATGCGATGACCATGCATTCCTACCACAAGTTTTCTTACTTTCTCGCCAAATATAACGAGAACACAAGTTTCTCGGGATGATCCAAGGTCGAACATAGGGACTTGTAACTTAATAATGTTTATGAAGTAATGCGTTTGAGGCGGTGAATAAAATTAAAAAGACAAAGTTAGAGGATTATGTGCTACTCCTACTCCTAACTAAACAGATTAAATAATGGAAGTTTAACTATAAGAATTGGTAGAGATGCAACAGTTGTTAATGCATAATAATATTCATTATGTTAGGTTGCCCGAGTAATCCAAGCTCGCCACACTAACATATCACGCACCTCTCGGTGGCCAGTCGCATGCCTATATCTCTATAATGCATGGTTACGTCGAGCATAAGATCGTGCCTATCTCTAGGAACAATGCATACTTTTCTTTAGTGTGTTCCACTACTCACCCTCTCAGGCGGTTAGTTGCGGCTAATCAGCTCATAGACAATCATTGTGATGGCTCATAGACAAGCACTACTACCGCCTCACACCAAGCGAAGAAGATTAACTCACTATACTCCTGCAATGCACACTTCTCGATGGGTTGCTACATGCGTTCTATCTCTAGGCTGCACGATTGAGTATGTGACTACCTTTGACAACTAAACGATGATAAAGGAGAAGAAAATGAAGAAGATGAGAATGAAGGAACTAATAGATGCATTGATTACAAAATATATTAATGTCTTAAGTCAAAATGTAATACAATATAGAGAAAAAAGGAGAGGTGGAAGGCTAGAAGCAAGGAATCTCTTGCTTTTCAACGGAAATGTGTCAAGGTTGCTGGTGGTGCCATGGATGGATGGTGGAGATGTCTCTCTCGAGCTCTATCTCCGACGTACCTCTGGTCGTCACTCGGAAGGGGCTGTGGAGGTGAAGAATCCTCAAAGAGTGTCTACTCATGCTCTCATCTGTGATCACAAGGATCCACCTTAAGGCAGAAGCTCGGATGCCTTGAATTTGGGCTCTAAGGCTCTATTTATAGAGCTCAAATGTCGACAACATTGGTGGTCTTGCTCAGAATCACTGCCATTTCTGACGCGGTAGGTGAAATTTCAACATCAACATTGGT
>NC_052352.1:36259628-36287637 GCF_009727055.1 Benincasa hispida
AATTAGGCGGTTATGAGATAATTGGCCGAGTATTTCTCCGGAATCATGCGAAAGTGAGAAGTTCGAATTCAGTTCTTGTAACTGAAGAATAAAATGAAAATTGTTTTCAGTTTTTCAATACACGAAAAAGACACGCAAAAAAAAATCACTCACGTAGTGAATCTATACGATCACTTAGCGTTGAGAGCCTACACGATAGTGCTCGTCTTCCTAAACGATCGCACACCCATGCACTAAATGATCACTTATGTTTACTACACAATTGCTTAGCGCACCGAGCGAAACTAAACGATCGCTTACAATTTGATAGACGATCACTTAGCTAAACCTACACGATCGTGTACCTTTTTCTAAATGACAATCACCCGACTATACGATAGTCTTCTATTATCTCCCACTTTCTTGTTCGTACTACACGATCGCATTTTCCTCTTTCCCTCTACCATTTCCATCAAAGTCCAACCTTTGGATTCTCACTCCGAGAATACCGAGTGCTTTGAGTGGTAGTGCCGTCCCCAGTTATTGTTGGTTCGTGTACTGCTGATCGTGTAGACGACCGTGGTGCTGGTAGGCGACTGTTTGCTGGACGATAAGAATCGTAGATGAGTTCGCTTCTGCTGGACTGAGTTTCATTGAAGAAAGTCTTCAACTGGTATGTTTCTCTCGGACTTTTGTATTTAATTGTTAAAGCATGTCAGTAATTAGTGTTACAATGCATATTCGTTTGTTAGAATGTATGTGTGGTAATTCTGTCACAATGAAATCGGAAAGATCTACTTCCGCTCATGGATTCTCTCTCTTTTTCATGCCTATTTTTCCATCATGTGGTATCAGAGCATGTTTTAATTTTACTCAATTGCATGTGGTGGGTATCAATTTATTAGATAAAATTGAGATTGGAAACTAAAATGGTTTTTAGGTTTTGGCAATTAAATTAAGTTTTTTTAGTAGTATTAATTTGTAATTGCTCACATGTTTATGAGCATTAATGTGTGAAAAAGGGTCTATAAATTTGCTAGAGTCATTAGAGTTGAAATTAGGATGTAATTGCTCGGTTCCGGGAAAGATGACAACTTAAAAATAAAGAAAAAAAAGCTTACAGAACTCGGTTTTGCTTCCAGACCCAACAGATTACTCCCAGACCCGACCCGAGAGAAGGCTCTGACCGGATTGCTCGCACGCTGCCCCCGCCCGGATCCGACTAGCACGACCCGTGCGCCGTGGGCTGACTCAATTCGTCGCACGCCCACTCCACCTCCGTCAACCCGCCTCGCGTCCACCTCCGTTGACTACACCAGCGCCCGTTGACCAGCAGGTCCAGACAGTCTGGACCGGTCTGTTTGACCTGGTTGAGCTGGTTTGACCGGTTCAAACTAGTTTTTGGAGTTTTTTGGGCCAGTTCGAGTGTTTGAAGCTGGTTCGAGAGCGGTTTTTTGTACTACACCAAATTATTATTGTAATAATTTAGTTGTTAGCTTAATTTCAGAGCCAAATCCAATCCATTTTAGGTTGTTTAATTAATTATGCATGTTGATGTATGTTTTAATTAAATTTTGAGTCTTGTTGTGCATATTGTATGTCATATAGATTTAAAATTCCATCATAGGTAAACATGTACATGCATTTAATATATGTTATAATTGTTATAATGTATATAGTATGCATGTTAAGTTTTTTTTAATATAAAGTGTTATATTAAAGCATCATCATTAAGTATGAATGTATGTTATAGATGTATGATTCTAGGTTTATAATGGTTATAATTTTATTTATAATTGTTATAAAATAACCTAGACTTTAAAATCTATTACAAAGGTAAAAGTTGCATGCTCACCTAGGATTAAATTGGTGTAATTTCAATCGGCTTTTCTAAAGAGTTAGAATAGGCCGATTACTTGTTAAACGAAGAGTTATTTACTTACCTGGGGAGATCTTGTCTAAGGTTGGGGGTTCTTAAGATGACGGTTTACGGAACACCTCCTACCTGGAGATCAAATTGGCATATAAGTCAAATAACTCTAGTTTTAATAAGCATGCGTGAGAGATGTGAGGTAATAAAATTTGTTTATCACCTAGACATCATAGGTTAAAATCCAGTATAAGAGTTATACATGGATCTATCAACTAGACTTAGGACATGTTTAATTTAGCCGAAATATATCTCTAAGTATTTTTTTTATACCCTAAACCGTTATAGAATACTTCAGCTAGAGAGAAGTAGCGTACTTTTAGCTCTAACGTCCCTAAGTGTTCACATCATGAGGTCCATGCAGGGCTTTGGGTCGTGCTTAGAAGCGGACTCCCTTTGGAGAGTGTTTGCATGGATCAATATCAAGGTGAATAAGGGAAGTAGTTCATAGTAAGTGGGTGAGAGGTATGTAACAACATATCCCACGGTCTCTTCCATTAGGTCGCACCGTGAAATTCCTATAATGTGTATGCATGTCTGCCCTGGAGCGACCTTTCCCTTCAGAAGGTTGTATTATAGGATTCGGAACACTGTGAACTCCAAATCTAGATAGGCTCTCTTAGATCAGTTTTCATATTGACTTTCCACTTTCGGGAGCATGTTGATTCTAGTTTCTGAAATCCAAAAATGGAAGGTTACACTTATAAGAATTACTAGGTTGTTAGTATATTCTCGACCAAAGTAGCGATAACTAAAGTGCTATAGAAATAAAGAGTTATTATGGGGTTAGCATCTAGTCAAGATTGTCTTGGTTCAAAAGAGGAATAATCGACTGCTCTTTGGTGGAGATTACTCTAAACTTTTGAAATATCGTTGCAAAATATAATAATGAAGGGTACATTATTAGTTTTTTTGCTAAACTTGATTGGATTTAAAAGGTTAATGTTTTTTTTACTAAAAAGGATATGTTTATCTTTTCAGCATGAATAACTCGATAATTCAACTCTTAGCTTCCGAGAAACTAAACGGCGATAATTACTCGGCATGGAAATAAAATCTAAACACAATACTGGTAGTTGACGATTTAAGATTTGTCTTAACTGAGGAATGTCCTCAAGCCCCAGCCACAAATGCTAAACGAACTGTTCGGGAAGCATACGATCGATGGGTCAAAGCCAATGAAAAGGCCCGTGTTTACATTCTTGCCAGCATGTTTGATGTTTTAGCAAGGAAACATGAATCCTTAGATATGGCTAAAGAGATAATAGATTCATTAAGAGAAATGTTTGGGCAACCATCATGGTTCTTTAGACACGAGGCAATTAAGCACATTTACACGAAACAGATGAAGGAGGGACCTCTGTTAGAGAACATGTCCTGGACATGATGATGTACTTCAATATCGCTGAAGTAAATGGCAGACCCATTGATGAGGCTAACCAGGTTAGCTTTATCTTACAATCTCTTCCGAAGAGTTTTATACCTTTCGAGATAAATGCATCTTTAAATAAGATAGAATTTAACCTTACTACCTTTCTTAACGAGCTCCAGCGATTCCAAAACCTTACTTTAGGTAAGGGAAAGGAAGTGGAAGCAAATGTTGCTATCACTAAGAAAAAATTTATAAGAGGATCGTCCTCTAAAAATAAAAACTGGACCTTCTAAAGCTCAAATGAAAAAGAAGGGAAAAGGGTAGACTTCCAAGATTAAAAAGGGAAAGAAGGATAGATAAAGGAAAATATTTCCACTATAACCAAAACAGGCATTGGAAGAGAAATTGCCCGAAGTACCTTGCAGAGAAGAAAGATGAGAAAACGGCACAAGGTAAATATGATTTACTGGTCGTTGAAACATGTTCAGTGGAATATGATACTTCAACCTGGATACTAGATTCAGGAGCCACTAATCATATTTGTTTCTCGTTTCAGGAAACTAATTCTTGGAAAAATATTGAAGAAGGTGAGATAACCCTCAAAGTTGGAACAGGAGAGGTTGTCTCAGCTGAAGCAATGGGAGATCTGAAGTTGTTTTTTGAAGATAGATATCTAGTACTTAAAAATGTTTTGTATGCACCTCTTATGAAGAGGAATTTGATATCTATCGCTTGTATTATAGAACAATTATATACAATATCTTTTAATATAAATGAAGCGTTCATTTTTTGTAAAGGTATTCAAATTNCTATCGCTTGTATTATAGAACAATTATATACAATATCTTTTAATATAAATGAAGCGTTCATTTTTTGTAAAGGTATTCAAATTTGTTCTGCTACACTTGAAGACAACTTATATAAGTTAAGACCAACTAGAGCAAATTTTATTTTAAATACTGAAATGTTTAGAACATTAGAAACTCAGAATAAAAGACAAAAAGTTTCTTCTAACGCCTATCTATGGCACCTAAGACTTGGTCACACAAATCTCAATAGGATTGAGAGGTTGGTCAAGAGTGGACTTTTAAGTCAGTTAGAAGATAATTCTTTACCTCCATATGAATCCTGTCTTGAAGGAAAGATGACCAAGAGATCTTTTATTGGAAACGGTCTCAGAGCCAAAGTACCCTTAGAGCTCGTATATTCGGACCTTTATGGACCAATGAATGTCAAGGCTCGAGGTGGGTATGAATATTTCATTAGTTCTATTGATGATTGTTCAAGGTATGGTCATGTTTACTTGCTTCATCACAAGTCTGATTCTCTTGAAAAGTTCAAAGAATATAAGGCTGAAGTTAAGAATGAATTAGGTAAAACAATAAAGACACTTCGATCAGATCGAGGTGGAGAGTATATGAACATACGATTACAAGACTATTTGATAGAAAACGAGATCCAGTCACAAATCTCTGCACCTAGTACGCCTCAGCAGAACGGTGTATCAGAAAGAAGAAACCGAACCTTATTAGATATGGTTCACTCTATGATGAGCTATACTCAATTGCCTGATTCCTTTTGGGGATATGCACTTGAATCTGCTATCCATATTTTGAACAATGTTCCCTATAAAAGTGTTTCAGAAACACCTTATGAGCTATGGAAAGGACGTAAAAGTAGTTTACATCACTTTAGAATTTGGGGTTGCCCAGCACATGTGTTGGTACAAAATCCCAAAAAATTGGAACATCATTCAAAGTTATGCCTATTTGTAGGTTATCCAAAGGAAACAAGAGGTGGTCTGTTTTATCCTCAAGAAAACAAGGTATTTGTATCAACAAATGTCACATTCCTAGAGGAAGACCATATTAGAAATCATCAACCAAGCAGTAAAATAGTGTTGAAAGAAATTTCAAAAGATGCTACAGATAGAGCTAGTTCATCTACTAAAGTAGTAGATAAAACTAGTACATCTGGTCAGTCACATCATTCTCAAGAGTTGAGAATGCCTCGACGTAGTGGGAGGGTTGTTTATCAACCTAGCCGTTACTTGGGTTTAACAGAAACACAAGTCGTCATACCTGATGACGGCATAGAGGATCCATCGACCTATAAACAGGCGATGAAAGATGTGGATCGTGATCAGTGGGTCAAAGTCATGGGCCTCGAAATGGAGTCTATGTATATCAATTTTGTCTGGAAACTTGTAGATCAACCAAATGAGTAAAATCAATTGGTTGTAAGTGGATCTACAAGAGAAAATGAGACCAAACCGGTAAAGTATAGACTTTTAAGGCTCGACTTGTGGCAAACGGTTATACCCAGAGAGAGGGAATGGACTATAAAGAAACTTTCTCTCCTGTTGCCATGCTTAAGTCAATTAGAATACTCTTATCCATTGCCACCTTTTATGACTATGAAATTTGGTAGATGGATGTCAAGACAGCCTTTCTAAACAACGATCTTGAAGAGAGTATATATATGGTTCAACCAGAGGGGTTTATTGCACAGGGTCAAGAACAAAAGGTTTGTAAGCTTCAAAAATCCATTTATGGGTTGAAACAAGATTCTAGATCCTGGAATATAAGGTTTGATACTGCGATCAAATCTTATGGCTTTGAACAGAATGTTGACGAGCCTTGTGTTTACAAGAAGATCGTCAATTCTATTATAGCGTTCTTAGTTTTATATGTGGATGATATTCTACTCATTGGGAATGATGTAGGATATCTTACTGACGTCAAACAATGGCTAGATACACAATTCCAAATGAAAGATTTAGGAAATTCGCAGTATATTCTTGGGATCCAAATTGTTCGGAATCGCAAGAATAGGACACTAGCCATGTCTCAAGCATCTTATATAGACAAAATATTGTCTAGATATAAAATGCAGAATTCCAAAAAGGGTCTATTGCCTTTCAGACATGGAATTCATCTGTCAAAAGAACAATGTCCTAAGACACCTCAAGAAGTTGAGGATATGAGAAATATTCCCTATGCTTCCGCAGTTGGAAGCCTGATGTATGCAATGTTATGTACTAGACCTGATATATGCTACTCAGTATGGATCGTCAGTAGATACCAGTCTAATCCTGGACGTGATCATTGGGCTACCGTTAAGAACATCTTAAAGTATCTCAGGAGAACTAAGGACTACATGCTCGTGTATAGTGCTAAGAATCCGATCCTTACTGGATACATTGACTATGATTTCCAAACTAATAAAGATGCTAGAAAGTCTACATTTGGATTAGTGTTCACTCTTAACGGAGGAGCAGTAGTGTGGAGAAGTGTAAAACAGACCTGTATAGCTGACTCCACAATGGAAGCTGAATACATAGCTTATTACGAAGCAGCAATAAAAGCAGTATGGCTGAGAAAATTCTTGACAGATTTGGAAGTTGTTCCAAATATGCATCTACCCATCACCTTGTATTGTGACAACAACAGTGCAGTTGCAATTCAAAAGAACCTCGAAGCCATAAATGGGGAAAGCACATCGAACGTAAGTACCACCTTATCCGGGAAATCGTACACCGTGGTGACATATTAGTGACCCAGATACCTTCTGAGCAAAACATTGCTGATCCTTTTACAAAAACCCTCACGGCTAAAGTTTTTTAGGGTCACCTACAGAGTTTAGGTCTACGGTGTTTGTAAACTAGGACAAGGGGGAGAACTTTTGGGTATATGCCCTAGTTTATTGTATTCATATGTTTATTGTACTCATGTGTAATATTAATTTCTCACAGTTAAATTCAGCATCGTTTGATCCTACTAGGAGTTTTAGTCCAAGTGGGAGTTTGTTGGATTTTATGCCCTAAAACTCGTAGTTTGTAATATCATATTCTTGTTCATTAAAGCTGTTATTGAAAATATTTAGTAAATTTAAATTCTATATTCATGAATCCAATAAATTGAGGTTCTGAGGCTATTAGGTTTAGTTTGAACTTTATTTAGTGACATAAATATGGATCAAGTTCAAATATATATACCCCAAATGGTCTATAGTATATGAATAAGGTTGGGCACCTTATTCTGGGGACACTATGGATGTGGCCCATTTTTGTAGTTAGTACAAACGATGTGATCCTAAACCGTTCATGTGGAGACATGAAAATGGGGGCTTCCTATGTAAAGAGTTTTCATAAGACTGAACCATGAAATAGTCACGTTTTAGGTTCTAAATGTCGTTTAATGTATAAAACTGACTATTTCGTTAATTGATGACCTAGGTAACTTAATCTTAATCCTGAGCTAACTATGAACTTCTGTTCACTCAGAATTATCATTAGATCTGCATAGGTGAGGGCAGCTCATTATCGCTGGCTCAATAAACCTCCAATTTCAGGGGTAAGATCAAGTGGATAGCTGGGAACATAAGGTGCAAGACGGAATTCACTCCTACCCGTTATAGGGATAGTAGATAAGTAGTTCCCTTTAGTACTAAATTCAGGTCTTGAACAAGGGGCCCCACCCTCTCATTGGCCCGAGAGGGGTTCGGTTTATAGGTTAGAGAATCAGTGGAACTTAAGAAATAAGATGTAGCCTCGGGGGTAAAACGGGTTTTATGACCCAGCCGAGATTACGAACAACCTGTGAATGATTAGATTACTAATCATGGTTATATCATATGAACATAAATATATCTATAGTGAGGGGAGTGCAACTACGAGACTATAGTGGAATGACCCATGAGTTAACGAATGTTGATTAGTTCCATCTAAAGAGTTTAGCCAGCTAATCTCGGATCGTTGGAGCCCATGATCTATAGGTCCATTAGGTTCCCCTACTAGCTCATATGGAATAAACTTAGATTAGTATGATAGAATAATTTGAATTGTTCAAATTAGGTGAAGAAAGAGAAATCGACAAATATATGTGATATAGTGGTTGGTTTTTTAGTTTAGAGATACAGCTTTAATATTTAAATGTGATAAAAATATCAAGAATATGAATACGTTCATATTTGGAAGCTCGGAAATAATGGAAATGGTCAAAGATGTAAAAAGTCAAAGAGTTGACTTTTGACTTTGAAAAGTCAAACTTTGACCGACCTTTATTCAAATGTGATTTGAATTTCGAGAAAATGAATGCAGATTCATGCTCGGGAGGTCAAAATTAGTCAACACGAAAAAATCATAAAAAGTCAAAATGTTGACTTTTCGGTCAAAGTTTTACTTTGACCAAATGACTATTTTGCCCTTTGACTATTTTGTAAGTGGAATTATCCAACAAAAGCCCACTTAGATAGTGGATTCTAGGTGTTGGGATTTTATGAAGTTATTTCATGCAATTTTGCATGGCCCTTTTCTATAAATTTGGGCTTGTGATTTTGGATTAAAAACTTTTGGACTTTTTGTCAAAAATAATTTTCTAAAATTGGGCTAAAAAAAACTCAAACCCAACCAAAATCCCTTATTTTATTTCCACCTTTTTTTTTCTCTCTCTCGAGTTCTTCATCCATCGGGTCCCACAACCCGGTTCTCAGTCTAGAGGATAGTAGGTCAGCTCTAGTGGTTGTCCAGTTCGTGTTCAAGCGAAGATAGACGAGTTTCGGGAGCTTCAAAGGTAATATTTCAAAATAACCCTAATTAGTTTATTTAGGGTTGCATGTTTTATTTGTGCAATTAGAGTAAAATCGATTCTCTTTTCCGCTGCGCATGCCTATTTTTCCATCAGTATGAACGTTTGTGGTGTATAATATATGATATTTTACTTCACTTCTTGATTTTGTTCAATCGAATGTTTTATTTGCTTTACCACAAACCAATAAACCTAAAATCCCTTGTGTCTATATATAACTTAAGCATGTATATGGTGACATACAAGTAGATCCTGTCTTAAAGGATAACCAAAATGGTCTGTAGTATATGGATATAGGAGGGAAACCTTATCCTGGTAACGCTACGGATGCGGCCCGCGTTTTGGAATAGTTACAAGTGTTGTGACTTGTCACAGATGGTCTGATCTTAATCATTCGTGTAGGGGACATCCGAGCAAGGGCGTCCTATACAAAAAGTTTGTATAGAACCTAACCAAGAAGTATTAACGTCTCGTTATATAACACCGTTCATGACAGAGACTTCACTTCACTAAGATGACCATAGGTAACATGACCTCAATCCACAGTGAGTTGGGAACTCCTGCCATTGAGGGCGGTTCCTTGATTTTCATGGGTACGAGTGGCCAAGTCGCCGACTCAAACCTACCACTTTGGAGATTTGTCTGATTTGGGAGCTGGGAACTCAGCTATACAAGATGGAATTCACTCCTTTCTCGAAGCAATGATAAGTAGATAGATAACTCCCTTAAGGGCTAATTCCAGGGCTTGAACGATGTGGTGCCACACACCTTTTCTTGGTCCGAGAGGTTTTCACACATAGTTGGACTATGTTGTATTGTTCATGAAAGGGATCAGTGGTACTTAAGAAGTGAGATGTAACTACATGGCCAAAATGGTAATTTGGCCAGCTGTACTTATAAGCATCTGTGAAGGGTTATCGTACTCATGATTGGTTATATCCGATGGACACAGAAATATTTCTATGGTAAGAAGAGTTCAGCTGTTTTTCTTTAGTGGAATGTCTGGCAGTTAACAGATGGTGGATCTCATGGCTAAAGAGTTTAATTAGCTATTCACGTACCGTTGGAGCTTCAAGCCATAGGTCCATAAGGTCCCCTTTGTAGATTGGATAAAGTTGAGAATTGGTTTTTGGGTCAGTTTGAAATGTTCAAATTGACAAGAGGGAGTTCGATTATATATGATATAATTGAACTGGTTAATTATATATGATATAATTGACTAAATGAATGAGACATTATTTTGGAGGAAATTGGATATAAATATGATTTATATCAAGTAGAGGAGAAAACACTATAGTAGATATATGATATCAAACTATAGGTTAAGAATATAATATGATTATATTCATTATTTAATGAATTAGGCGGTTATGAGATAATTGGCCGAGTATTTCTTCGAAATCGTGCGAAAGTGGGAAGTTCGAATTCAATTCTTATAACTGAAGAATAAAATGAAAATTGTTTTCATTTTTGCAATATACGAAAAAGACATGCAAAAAAGCCCGCTCACGGTGTGAATCTATACGATTGCTTAGTGTTGAGAGACTATACGATAGTGCCCGTCTTTCTAAACGATTGCATACCCACGCACTAAACGATCTCCCGCGATATCTAAACGATCGCTTACGTTTACTACACGATCGTTTAGCGCACCGAGCCGAACTAAATGATCGCTTACCATTTGATAGACAGTCACTTAGTTGAACCTACACGATCGTGTACTTTTTTCTAAACGACAAACACCCGACTATTCGATAGTCTTCTATTTTCTCCCACTTGCTTGTTCGTACTACATGATCGTATTTTCCTCCTTCCCTCTACCATTTCCATCAAAGTCTACCCTTTGTATTCTCACTTCTAGAATACCGAGGGCTTTGAGTGGTGGTGTCGTCCCCGGTTGCTGTTGGTTCATGTGCTGCTAATCATGTAGACGACCGTGGTGCTGGTAGACGATAAGAAGCGTAGAGGAGTTCGCTTTCGCTCGATTGAGTTTCATTGAAGAAAGTCTTCAACTGGTACGTTTCTCTCGATCTTTTGTATTTAGTTGTTAAAGCATGCCAGTAATTAGTGTTACAATGCATATTTGTTTGTTCGAGTGTATGTGTGGTAATTTTATCACAATGAAATCGGAAAGATCCGTTTCCACTCATGGATTCTCTTTTTTAAGAGTTCCTTCAGTACATTCATCAAAATTAATGGACCGGGATAATTAGCCTAAAAAACGGGAAAAGAAAAGTTATCTATTACAAAAGTCATTGAGCCAACCAGTTCAAACAGGTGAATTGGGTCTAGAACTGCCCAGGCAAAGCCTCATTCCTTGATCGTATAGTTGTTCCTTGTGATCGACGCGTAACGCTGATCGAGTATAAATGATCATGTAACATGGATCGAGTGCCTTTGACTATGCCATGAAGCATGAAGGCCACGCAATCGAGCAACGGACATCGTGCAATGCATGCCTGAACGACCAAGTAGATAACAACTATGTGATAACGCGGAATCGTCTAAATGATCGTGGAGCAAGCGTCAAGTATCTGATACCGAGGATCGAGTAGCCAGTGACTATGCGATGAGCATGCTGGCCTACTCGATCGTTTAGTGCGTGCGCCTACCATACGACGAGTATCATATACTCAATGATCGTTTACCTTAGTGTTTATGCGATTGAATAGCCAACGCAACAGATCGAACAAACTCTTTACTCGATCACGTAGGATCAACCATGCGATCGTTTAGAAAATACTACACGATCGAGTAGAACTTTTCTACACGATCACATGGTTAAATCTTAATGATCGTTCAGCCTAGGCTACACGATGCGACCAACCCTTCGTCTTCTTTCTTGAAGTAAACAACATCTCCATGCGTTGATGCTTCATCACGAATGACTCTTACAGACTAAAACACTTTGAATATAAACTCGATAGCGAAGTCATTATGCCCAAAAACACAGGGACCCTTACAAATTAACTTGAAATGTAAAGAAAGCTTTAACAAACAGAGGCAATCATCCCGAAACATCCATCAATTCACATCCATAAATACATCTAACACTTAAACGCATTGCAGAAATAGAAAACTCACAAAGACTGCAAATGTAATTCAATACATCAATGGAATTTGGAATATCAAAAGAACTTGCCTCTGATACCAATTGAAGGAACTCTGAAACAGAGAACCAATGAGTGGAAGCAAATCATTCCAAATCCCATTGTGCAAGAACAACAACATTTACAATCTAACACAGGGCAGTTATACATCAAGTAAATTACAGCATGCTTCAAAGACTAAAAACAAAAGGATCGAGTGAATCATACCTTGGAAGAACTTTTCTTCAAGTATTCCCTCGATCAACACCAACAAGGCGCCCAATAGCACGAACGCAACACCTCTAGAATATCCTCGAACAGCAACGAGTGAAACTCAATCCTCGAACCTTGAAAACAAACTCGACACTACCAAGAGGCTACCTTGATATTCTCGATGTGAGAATCCAGGAGTTGTGGGCTCTGTAAGGATTTGGTAGAAGGAAGGAGGAACTAAACCATCGAGTAAGTGGGAGAATGAGAAAGTCTATCATATAGACTTGGATACTCGATTGTTGAGTAGCGAGGAGCTATAGTCTATCAAACTGGATGCTTGATCGTTTACTCTCTCAAGGTTATCGAATAGTTATCTGCCTTATGGGCAATCGATTATGAAAAAATGAAAACATTTTTCATTTTATCCATCAGTTATCAAAACCGATTAAAACTTCCCACTCATTCAGTTCATAGAGAAAAAGATAACTAACAACAATTATCTCATAATTGTTTTCTTATAAATAAATATAATAACTAATTTATCATATTATATTTAAACATAGTTCTTTTCCTCCTTTATGACATTTAATATAAATCTATTTATATTAATTCCTCCAATTAATGTATCTAATACATCAAATCAATTATATCATATATAATTGAATTAATTTAATTATATCTTATATAATCAAATTCCATCTTTTTAATTTGAACACTTCAAACTAACCCAAAAATTGATTCTCAACATGAATCCATTGAGCTACCAAGGGGACCTTATGAACCTGTAGCTTGAAGCTCCAAGGGTACTTGAATAACTGGCTAAACTCTTTAATCACGATGTCCACATCTGTTAACTATTAATAATTCCACTAAAGACCGATAGCTGCACTCTTCGCACTACAGATATATTTCTGTGTCCATTGGATATAACCAATCAACAGTACGTTGACCCTTCACAAATCACTCGTAAGTACAGCTAGGCCAACTTACCATTTTGCCCATGTAGTTACATCTAACTCCTTAAGTACCACTGATTTCTTAATGAACAGTACGTCATAACTACTATGAGTAAACACTTCTTGGGCCATGAGAAGGTGTTGCATTACATTGTTCAAGCCCTGGAATCATCCCTTAAGGGATCAATTTATCTACTTACACTTGCTTCTGGGAATGAGTGAATTCCATTCTGTGTAGCTGAGTTCGCAACTCCCCAATCAGACGAATCCCCAAAGTGGTAGGTTTGAGTTGGCGATTTGGCCACTTGCACCCATGCAAATCAAAGAACCGCCTTCATAGGCAGGAGTTCACAACTCACTCAGGATTAAGGTCATGTTACCTATGGTCATCCTAGTGAAATGAAAGTCTCTGTCATGAATGGCATTATATAACGAGACTAAACATTTCGTGGTTTGGTTTTATACAACCTTTTGTATAGAGCATCCCCGCTCGCATGTCCAATACATGAATGATCATAGATTAGACCATTTATAGCACTTTGCAACACTTGTAACACCTATAAAGCGGGCCACACTCGTAGCGTCACCAGGATAAGGTTTCCCTCCTTTATCCATATACTACAGACCATTTAAGTTATTACTTAAAGCACGATCCACTTGTATGTCTCCACATACATGCTTAAGTTACAACAACAACCGGAGATCTTAGTTTATTGGTTTGTGGTTAATGCAACTAAAATAACACATATTTCATAGATAAAAGTGAATAAAATATCTCATATTATAAATCACCAAATATTTGTTCATACGTGTGTTTACAAACTACAGGATCTTACGAGATTTAGGGCATCAACTCCAACATTATGATTAATCAATGAAGCACAAAGTTAAGAATAATTCTTAATCTATTCATGCATGAATGAGCCTAGAGTTTTGTTAGTTAATCTTGCACGGCCCAAAAAATTTTTAAAAGGTCCTCATTGCATTTTCCCCCTACTCTGGTTAGATTATCAATCTCAGACATACCAAACTTGCAAAGTGAGGGCAACACTAAGACAAAGGTGCCTAAACACACACACACAAAACATAAAGAACATTTATTTTACCTAGAGGGCTAGCTTTCACACCCTATCGTTGGGAACCTATCACTCTTTTCTCACAGGCCCTAACTAGACACGGCTAAGGTAGCTATTTTCCCTTCTATCCACGCACACATGCACACTATTTTTTTGCAGGCACACCAGCTTATGCCTCATTTTTTTAAATATTTTTTCAAAATTGTTACTAATTTGCTTTTCTTTCTTTTTCTTTTTCTTTTTCTTTTTTTCTTTTTTTCTTTTTAGTTCACAGTAGGCCCTATTTATCCACTGTGTCTAGTTTTACTCTAAAACAAGTGTGGTTACTCCTAAGTCAAAGGTGGACCTTTCGGGGTGACAATAGAAATACAAACAAGATAACCCAATTCTAAGCATGCAACGCTTTAATTTCGAAAAACAATGACTAAAAGATGCATGAGAGATAAGAAAAAAAATTTAAATTGGGCTAAATCATGATCATGCTTTCCTAGCATTCTTTCATGAAAATTTTATTACAGGAAGAGTACGTCATAAACTATCATGATAACAACATACCAAACAAGCTAACAAGGCAATCACAACACACAAACATAGTCCGAGCACAATGCTCAAGGACCCCAAGCTAATATAAAAACTACCCAACATGTACCCCACCCCCAACTTTAAAATGATACATTGTCCCCAATGTATCTCAAGTAAAGCTTAAAATGAAAAGGTTCAAGGTAATAGAAAACCTCCCCTGAAATGTGGTCGCGCACGAGATGGTGGTGGTAGTAGGCTCGCCATTAAAAAAGATATTCCTCTCTTCTAGGTCATCCTTACAAAACAAAAACAAAAAGAAGCTAATCTAGAAAACAAATAAAGAAAGCAGTAAATTTTTATCACCTGACTCCCTCCAGGAAGGGAAAATTTTTAAAGCCGATTGCTCGACATGAACTGTCCCTTGTCAAGGCACAAAGAAATTCTCGTATTTCTCTAGTCCCTTCTGGGATGAGTCAATATAGTCCGATAAGGCTATAAGGCTCTTCATCTTTTAAAGAGAACCAGACAGGTCGAATTTTGGATTTTTAATTTTGTTTGAAAAAAAGGAAAAATTAAAAAAAAAAACCAAAAGACTCAAGGACTGACTCAACTGAAAATAAAGACTCTGACTCAACTGACTCTTAAGAACAAGAAGAATAAAACTAAAAAATATACAATATACCAGACGGTAGAATAGGGCGAGGTTTTTCAACCTCTAAATCTATCACCTAAAAATTAACGGCTTTAGGCTCAGATTCTCCATAGTCTGCACAAACTGGTTCTAGACATAGCATGCTATCCTCCAACTGATCTTTAATGTCGATGTAGATTACCTCATCGCTGCACACCTCGGTGATGTCATAAGATGTGTGTAACAAGGGTTGCCATCCTCTCTCAACTGAATTAGAAGGTTGAGTGACTCAGTCTCTCAAACGCTGAAGATCAGTTCCAACCTCAATTTGAAGACTAAAGCTCTTCTTGAGGAGCAGATCTCCTACTCAAAAACAATATAGTTAATAGTGAGTTGTTTAATCATATCTTCTAATGACATACCTAAGTTGGTGGTGAAAGAAATCAAACATAAGGATTTTCATGAGCAGTGGAATGATCGTTCCAAATTACATTCATATTTGAACATACACAATTACAATCAAGAAATGGAAACTAATCGGTCATGCACAATACAAAATTACAGCATGCTTTACATAAGATCAAGGGATAGAATTATCATACCTTTGAAGACTCATTTTTAACCTCCCTCGATCACGAATGCTCATGCAAACTCCAAGACTGCAACACACGAATGCTCGAACACTACGACTGCAACACTGCACAATCAATCAGAAACGACCACGCGAACACCTCGAACTCAATGAACGGCCTCCAATTTGAACATTTCAAATTAACACCAAGAACTGATTCTCAACTTGAATCCATTGAGCTACCAATGAGACCTTATGGACCTGTAGCTCGAAGCTCCAACGATACATGAATAATTGACTGTACTCTTTAGTCACGGATCCACCATCTGTTAACTGTCAGACACTCCACTAAAGATCGACAGTTGAACTCTCCTTACTATAGATATATTATGTGTCCATATCAACCAATCAATAGTGCAATAACCCTTCACAAATCGCTCGTAAGTACAGCTGAGCGAATAATCGTTATGCCCTTGTAGTTACATCTAACTCCTTAAGTACCACTGATCCCTCTATTGAACATAAGTCATAGTTCTACTATGACTGAGTCCTCTCTTCCAAAGAGAAGCTGTGGCCACTATGTTCAAGACCCTGAATCAGGCCTTAAGGGAGCAATCTATCTACTTACCCCTCCTTCGGGGAATGAGCTGTCTCTTATACACATCTAGATGTGTATAAGAGACAGGAGAAGTTGTGGCCACTATGTTCAAGACCCAGAATCAGTCCTTAAGGGAGCAATCTATCTACTTACCCCTCCTTCGGGGAAGCAGTGAATTCCATCTTGTGTAACTGAGTTCCCAGCTCCCAAATCAGACAAGTCCCCAAAAAGGTAGGCATATTGAGTTGGCAATCTGGCCACTCTCACCCATACTAATCAAAGAACCACCCTCAAAGACAGAAATTCCCAAAACACTCAAGATTAAAGTCATGTCACCTATGGTCGTTTAGTCGTTTAGGCGTTATATACAGAGACTATTCATCTCGTGGTTTGGTCTTATACAAAATTTTTGTATATGACACCCCCGCTCGCATGTCTTCACATGAATGGTTAGGATCAACCATCTGTAGTAGTTCACAACACTTGCAAACCTCTACAAAGCAGGTCGTATCCGTAGTATCACCAGGATCAGGTATCCCTCCTTAATCCTTATACTATAGACCTTTTTAGGTTATTACTTAAGGCATGATCCACTTGTATATCTCGTATACATGTTTAAGTTTACATACAATAACCATGGAGCTTTGTTTATTGGATATGAATAAATGCCAAATAAAATAACGCTTATTTTATTCATAACAATCTGTACAGATTACAAACTACGAGACTTCAGGAGAATTAGGACATCAATCCCAACAATCTCCCACTTGTCTTAATGCCTCAGGAGACTAATGTACAATACATGATAAAGACAAGTACAATATACAATAAACTAGGGCATACACTATACCCCAGTATCATCTCCCATTTACCCTAGACAAGATGTCGCATGTCCCGCAGACCCAGACTCTCCAGGTGACCCTCGAACACTTTAGCCATGAGAACCTTTGTAAATCGATCAGCAACGTTGTGCTCTGACGCGATCTTCGTGACTATCATATCACTGCGGTGCACAGTTTCCCTGATCAAGTGATATTTCTATTCGATATGCTTGCCTCGACAATGACTCTGAGGCTCCTTCGAATTTGCTACAACCTCGTTGTTATCACAATATAGAGTGATTGACAAATCCATATTTGGAACAACTTCCAAATCTGTAAGGAATTTCCTTAGTCAAACAGCCTCATCTGCTTCACAAGCGGCTATGTATTCAGCTTTCATAATGGAGTCCGTGATGCATTCTTGCTTGATGCTTCGCCATACTATAGCCCCTCCATTCAGAGTGAACACTAACCTCGATGTCGATTTACAAGAATCTCTATCAGTCTAAAAGTCAGAGTCTGTGTTTCCTATAAGGATCAGATCCTTATCTCCATACACGAGCATGTAGTTCCTCGTTCTCCGGTGATACTTGAAGATCATATTGACCGTTGTCCAGTGATCAAATCCTGGATTGGACTGATAATGACTGACAATCCCAACTGCATAGAAAATGTCGGGTCTGGTACACAACATTGCATACATTAAGCTTCCAACAGCTAAAGCATAGGGAATCTGTCTCATTTCCTCAACCTCTTGAGGTGTCGTAGAACACTGATCCTTAGACAAAATGATTCCATACCGGAAGGTTAACAAACCCCTCTTGGAATCCTGCATCCTGTACCTGATCAACATTTGATATATGTACGATGCCTAAGATAAGACTAACCTCTTAGTCTTACGATCCCGAATGATCTGGATCCCTAGAACATATTGTGCCTCACCAAAACCTTTCATTTGGAATTGGTCAGCTAGCCACTTCTTAATGTCAGTCAAAAACCCTACATCATTCCCAGTGAGTAAGATATCATTCACATACAATACCAGGAAAGCTACTGAGCTATTGATGATCTTCTTGTAAACACAAGACTCATCAACATTCTGATCAAAGTCAAATGATTTGACATCACTGTCAAATCCAATGTTCCACGATCTAGACACTTGTTTTTAGCCCATAAATGGACCTATTAGGCATTCAAACTCTTTGCTCTTGATCTGGAACTACGAACCCTTCTGGTTGAGCCATGTAGATAGTCTCCTCAAGATTACCATTAAGAAACGTAGTCTTGACGTCAATTTTCCATATCTCATAATCATAAAATGTGGCTATGGACAGTAGTATCCTGATAGACTTGAGCATGAACACAGGTGAGAAAGTTTCCTTATAGTCCACTCCCTCAACCTGGGTATAACCCTTTTCCACGAGTCTAGCCTTACAAGTTTGCACCTTTCCATCTACACCTCGCTTTTGCTTTTAGATCCACTTACTTACACCCTATAGATCTTACCCCCATCGAGCTAATCCACAAGCTCCTAAACTTGATTAAAGTACATAGACTCCATCTCTTGGTTCATGGCCTTAATCCATTCATCCTTGTCAAAATCCTCCATTGCATGCTTAAAAGACAATGGATCCTCAACTCCATCATTAGAACGACGTTCTGGGCTTTAGTTAAACCCATGTAACGTTCCGATTGGTTCATAACCCTCCACTATATCGAGGCAGTCTCAACTCTTGAGCTGGTTGACTAGATGTAGCGACCTCAACAATTCTTGTTGATCTGTCAGTCTATTCAACAACTCTTGTTGAACTCTCAGTAGTCTCACTATAAATCTCATGTAAAACAAGCTTGCTTCGTGGTTTATGATCCCTAATGTGGTATTCTTCCAAGAACATAGCATTTATAGAAACAAACACTTTGTTCTCACTCAGATCATAGAAGAATCCACCCCTCGTTTCCCTGGGGTAGCCTACAAAGAGGCAAACTTTCAATGAAGTTCCAACTTTTTCGGGTTAGTCACAAGCACATGAGCTGGACACCCCCAAATCCTGAAGTGGCGTAAACTACCTTTACGACCTCTCCACAACTCAAAAGGTGTTTCAGAACATACGATGTGGCCTATTCTGTAGTTGTTACAAAGAGTTGTAAAGTACTACATACGATGTGATCCTAATTCGTACATGTTATGAAATGAGGAGTGGGGGCGTCCTATGCAATGAGTTTGCATGAGATTAGGACCAAGAAATAAGTCAATCTTACTTTATAACACTGTTTACTGTTTAAAACTGACTATTTCACCTAGATGACCTAGGTAAATCGATCTTAATCCTGACTAACTATGAACTTCTGTTTATTCGGGATTGCTCTTAGATTTGCATAGTTGAGGTTTGGCTTAACAGCGTCGGCTCAATAAGACTCCCATTTTAGGGGTAAGACCGGATAGATAGCTAGGGACATAGGGTGCAAGATGAAGTTCACGCCTACCCGATTTAGGGATAGGAGAAAGGTTGTTCTCTCAAGTACTGAATCCAGGTCTTGAACAAGGGCTCCACCCTCTCACTGGGCTAAGAGAGTTTGGTTTGGTGATTGGATCACAAACCAGTTGTTCATTAGAGGATCAGTAGAGACTTGAGGAATAAGACGTAATCTCGAGGGTAAAACAAATATTTGACCCAACCGTTATTACGAACAACCTGTGAAGGGTCGACTTGCTCATTATGGTTAAATCATGTGGACATAATATATCTACAGTGAGGGGAGTGCAACTATGGGCTTTAGTGAAGAGACCCATTAGTTAACGAATGGAGATTAATTTGGTCTAATGAGTTTAGCTAATTAATCTCGGATAGTTAGAACCCATGATCTTAGGTCCGCGAGGTCCCCCTAATAGCTCGTAATGGACTAGCTCTATAATAGCGTGATAAGTTAATTTGAAACATTCAAATTAGAATTAAGGGAATTAGTGATTATATGAGATATAATTATGTTTAATTTTAGAATTAAACGGAATAGGAGAATTTATATATTTAAATATGATTTAAATATATAAAGATGGATATGTGTAAAATTAATTTAATATTTGATATTAAATTAATTAAGTTTTATTTAATAATTAATTTATGAAATTAATTAATTTTTCATTTTTAAAATCAAATAGATTTTTTAAATCAAAATTTGATTTTTAGATAAAATTGAAAAAGGAAAAGAAAACAAAAACACAAAATAGAAAAATGGATTTTTCCATTATCCATCACCTAACTAGCTCACACATATTGCAATATTTTGCCTTGTCTTCTCCAAGCATGAGTTGCAGCTCATGCAACTCTTCTCTTTGCATGTTGATCTGCAATATAATGAAGAGATTGGAGTGAAAATCGGGCATGCAACCAAACGAGTTTTGAGAGAAAAACTGGTCTGAAGAAAGATTCTTCAACAAGGTTGCAGCAGTGAGCTTTTCTCCTTCATCCCTTGATTCAAACTTGTTTTGAATCCCACAATCAATCTAGAGCACCAAGAGAATAGTGGGGAAGATATTCAGGTGGTCTACAACAAGATATGGAGAATATTGCAGCTGGAGAAAAGCTTTGAAGAAGTTCTACAAGAGGTATGTGTTGAAACCCATTTTTTCTGCAGAAGCATGCTTTATATTATGCCAAAATTAGTGAATTTGAATGCTTAGATGATCCTTGTGCTTTTGCTGAAATTGATGCAATCCTAAAATTGATATCAGAGCATCAAATAAGCATTCAATTCGGTTTAATTTTGGTTTGGAGGGTGTTTTATATGAGAAATATGAAACAGGTGAACTGATATGGTTTTCTGAATTTTGGCTGTTTAATTCTCTTTAATTTCTCATTTAAATTTGTAATTGGCTCTTACTTGATGAGCTTTAATGTGTTTTTAAGAGTCTGTAATTTATTTGGAGTCATTAGAGTTGAAATTAAGCTGTAAATCGAAGAAACAAACGAAGGGGCTGAGTTGCAGTTCCAGAAAATCAACCTCTGTTCTTATCGTCGCTGTGGTTCCAGTTGCTAAACGATCGTCTAGCTCTAGACGCTACATGATGTGAAGAAAAGCTAGACAATCGTATAGCAATGGGCGCTGGTCGTTGTGATGTTGAATGCTAGACGATCGTGTACCTACGGGAGCTAAATGATGCGTTCAATTTGCTATACGATAGCATTAAGCGATCGTTTAGCTTTTGCGTGGGAACTAAACGATATGATAAATTTACTATACGATGGTACTATACGATCGTTTAGCAACGATGTGCTCCAAGAGATGCGATGAAGTGCTACGCGATAGCACTAAGCGATCGTTTAGATGCAGAGCCAAGCGATCGTGTAGACATAGTGTTAAGCGATTCATTGAAGTTTCTATGTGATGGAACTAAACAAATCGCTTACCTATGATGTTGAACGACGTGATGATGTTCTATACGATGGAGCTAAGCGATCATTTAGCTACACGGCGGATACTGAATGATGACATGCAGTGCTAGACGATGGTGTTAAGTGATTGTTTGGTTCTATACGATAGAACTAAGCGCTAGTTATGAAGAGCTATATGATAGCCCTGAGCGATCGCTTACTTCGATCGTTTATCTTTGATCGAGAGCTAAACGATGCATCGAGTTGCTATGCGATAGCACTACGCGATCGTTTACCTCTATGCAGGAGCTAGCCGATGCGTCGAGTTGCTATGCGATATCACTACGCGATCGTTTACCTCTATGCAGGAGCTAGCCGATGCGTCGAGTTGCTATGCGATATCACTACGCGATCGTTTACCTCTATGCGGGAGCTAGGCGATACGACGAGTTGCTATGCAATCGCACTACGCGATCGCATACCTTTGTGCGGAAGTTGGGCGATGCGTTGAATTCTATGTGATGGCATTAGACGATCGTTTACCATTTCGCACACTAAAAGATCAAGGATTTACTAAACGATCTGGTAAAATGCTAGACGATGGTCGTCATTGCTAAACGATGAGACTCAGCGAGATGTTGAACATGTGCAAAGGCTGGTGGTTCGACCAATTCTCTTGTGGTCTGGTCCAGTTTAGCTTCGAATGGTTCTTGGGTGGTATGGTTCAGACTTGGCTGGTCCGGTTCAGATAGTTCGAGTCTGGTTCAAGCTACTTGAGTTCGTATTGGAGCGGTTTGGAAGCTGTTTTGTAATAATTAGGCTTCTGTTTGCTTTTTTTTTTGCCAAAACTAAAACCATATCAGTCTGTGTTTAATTATTTATACATTTGATGTATGTTATAATTAAATAAATCTTGTATGTGCATATAGTATGCCATTTAGATTTAAAAACCCACCATAGGAAGCATGTTACATGCATTGAAAGTATGTTATAATTGTTATAATATATAGTATGCATGTTAGAGTTTCTCATATTTAATATAAATGTTATATTAAATGTTGAATGCCTCATGTATGTTGTGGATGTTTAGATGTCTAAAGTTTTATAAGTTGCTATAAAATTGGATTAGACATTTAAAATCCATAAACAACAGTTGCATGCTCATGTAGGTTGACCATCTGTTTTAATTATTAAAACTTATAAAACCAAGGTTACAAACTCAACTGGTATATAATCCTGTCTAAGGCTGGGGTACTTAAGTTGACGGGTTACGAAAAACCTTCTACCTATGGATTATGGCCGAATTATTGAGCGTTGGTAACTGATTTTATGAGCATACGCGAGTGATGTAAGGTAATAAAATGGTTTATCACATAGACATCGTAGGTTAAAATCCAATTATAAGAGTTATACTTGGATAAACCACGTAGACTTAGGGTTGTTTTATTAGCCGAAAAGAACCTAAGTATAAATCTACCCAAAATAGAACACTTCAATGGCAGTTTAATAACTTCTATATGATAGAGTTATTAGAAAACTTCAGTGGGAGATTAATAACATATACGATACGTTATTTTTAGCTCTCACGTCCCTTAGAGTTCACAATCCAGATTTAAGCGGTACTTCATGTCACCCTGGGAATGACCTCCCTACGGATAGTATTTTTTAACTTAAATCTAGATTTCGGTGAATAAGAGGAAGTTGTTCAAATATAAGTCTATTATACGATAAATATATTTCAACTGCCACGTCTCCATATAGTTTACATCATGAGATTCATATGACGCTTCGTATCATCCTGGGAGTGACCTCTCTATGGAAAGTGTTTTCTATGAGTCAATATCAAGGTAAACAGAGAAAGTAGTTCATAATAAGTGGGTGAAGGATATGTGTCAATATATCCTGCGGTCTCTTCCATTAGTCTGAACCGTGAGATTCCTATGTTGCGCCTGCTGGTTAGCTTTAAGTGGCCCTTTGCTAGTCATTTAGCGACGGCTATCCCCACGGAGAGTTGTAACATCGGATTTGGGACAACACAGGCTTCAATAAAATGAATAGGGTCTTATAGTTCTGTCATGGATGTTGTCTTCTATTTCGGAGGAAATTCCTATAGGATCTGAAAATGGCGGGTCACACTTACAAGAATTACTAAGTTGTTAGTAAAGATCTTGGCTGAAAACGATAACCAAACGAATATAGGAATAAGAGTTATTCCGGAGACAATAGGAATAAGAGTTATTTCGAGGATAGTGTTTGGCCAAAATTGTTTGTTTTAGTGAAGGAGTATCTAACTGCCCCTCGGTAGCACATATTCTGACTCACTAAAATATCGTTGCAAATAAATAATGGTTATGGGTACATTATTACATTTTGCTAAAACTTAATTTTGGATTTAGTTACAATTTTCTAATTAGAATTTTTTTGAATTTTATCAGCATGTCGAATTCTAGAATACTCACTTTCGATGTATATAACAGTAAAATCAAATCGACAAAAAAATTACTAGCAGTTGATTATACCAAAAGAGTTTTAACAAAGGATTATCCTCTATCTCCCATCTCATCTGAAATATGAATTATGAGAATGTTGAATTTGAACAACAAAATAAATATGATTTACTTGTTATCGAAGCATGTTTAGTGGAAAATGATAAAATCTGGATAATTGATTATGGTGTCGCTAATCATGTATGTACTATCTCACAGGAAACAAGTTCATGGAGAAAGTTGACAGAAGGTGAAACAATCTTTAAGGTAGGGACCGGGGAGATTGTTTCAGCCAAAGCAGTGGGAGATATGAAGTTATTTATAGAAGATAAGTACATTTATTTGAAAAATGTATATTATATTACTTCTATGAAAAGGAATCTAATTTCTGTCTCCTGTTTTCTAGAACAAAATTATAAAGTTTATTTTGAAAATGGTGAAGTGTTCATCAAAATGGAAAATAAACATATTTGTTCTGCAAAATTAGGAAATAACTTATACATGTTAAAACCAACTGTGGTCAAAGTTATTTTGAACATAAAGATGTTTAAAACTGTTGGGATTCATAAGAAGAGGAAGATTTCTCCAAATGCCTATCTTTGGCACTTGAGACTGGGTCACATAAATTTCAACAGGATTGAGAGATTGGTTAAGGACGGTCAACTAAATAAGTTGGAAAACAGTTCATTACCACCATGTGAGTCCTGTCTTGAGGGTAAAATGACAAAAAGATCTTTTTTCTGGAAAAGGTCTTAGAGCCAAAGAACCCCTAAAGCCGATTCACCTAGACCTTGGTGGGCCTCTAATGTTAGAGCAAGAGGAGAGTTTGAATATTTCATCAGTTTTATAGATGATTATTCAAGGTATGGTCATATTTACCTAATGCACCAAAAGTCTGAAACTTTTGAAAAGTTCAAAGAGTATAAGGCTGAGGTTCAGAACCAATTAGGTAAAAAGATTAAAATATTTTGATCGGATCGAGGTGGTGAGTATATGGACACAGAATTCCAAAACTATTTGATAGAACATGGAATTTAGTCTATAACTCACAGCCCCTGGCACACCCCAGCAGAACGGTGTCACAGAGAGGAGAAACAGAACCTTGTTGGACATGGTTCGTTCCATGATGAGTTACGCTCAGTTACAAAATTCTTTTTGGGAACACGCAGTTGAGACTACGGTGTATATTTTTAACATAGTTCCCTCGAAAAGTGTTTCTGAAATGCCTTACGAGCTCTGGATGGGGTTGTCCAGCACATGTGTTGGTGCATAATCCTAAAAAGCTGGAACACCATTCAAAAGTATGCCTATTTGTAGGCTACCCAAAAGAAACTAAAAGTTGTCTCTTTTATGATCCTCGGGAAGATAAAGTATTTGTATCGACAAATGCAACCTTCCTAGAGGAAGATTATATAAAGAACCATCAAACTTGCAGTAAGATAGTAATAGAAGAAATGTCTAGAGAAACGACAAATGTATCAACAAGAGTTGTTGATCGAGCGGTCCTTCAACAAAAGTTGTTGATAGAGCAGGAGCATTAACAAGAGTTGTTGATGAAACTGGTACTTCACATCCTTCTCAAGAGTTAAGAATGCCTCGTTGTAGTAGAAGAATTGTGCAACAGCCTAACCGGTACATGGGTTTAACTGAAACTCAAGTTATCATACCAGATGATAGTTTAGAGGATCCATTGTCTTTTAATCAAGCAATGAATGATGTGGACAAAGACCAATGGATTAAAGCCATG
The DNA here is from genome assembly GCF_009727055.1 of Benincasa hispida. Classification (NCBI taxonomy): domain Eukaryota; kingdom Viridiplantae; phylum Streptophyta; class Magnoliopsida; order Cucurbitales; family Cucurbitaceae; genus Benincasa; species Benincasa hispida. The sequence continues at coordinate 36,285,578 of NC_052352.1, forward strand.
GACCTTGAAATGGAATCTATGTATTTCAATTCTGTTTGTGATCTTGTAGAACAACCGGAAGAGGTAAAACCTATCGGCTGCAAATGGATCTACAAGAAAAAACGAGACCAAGCTGGTAAGGTACTAACCTACAAAGCCAGACTAGTGGCAAAAGGGTTTACCCAAAGAGAAGGGTTAGATTTTGAAGAAACCTTCTCTCTAGTTGGCATGATAAAGTCTATTAGAATACTCTTGTCCATAGCCACATTTTATGATTATGAAATATGGCAAATAGATGTCAAGACAGCTTTTCTGAATGGCTATCTTGAAGAGAGTATCTATATGTCTCAACTAGAAGGGTTTATACAGTAGGGTCAAGAGAAAAAAGTTTGCAAGTTTAATCGATCCATTTATGGATTAAAATAAGCTTCTATATCCTGGAATATGAGATTTGACGATGTGATCAAATCTTATGGATTTGAACAAAATGTTGACGAACCTTGTGTATACAAGAAAATCGTCAACAAAACTGTCGCTTTTCTGGTGTTCTATGTTAATGATATTCTGCTTATTGAGAATGAGGTAGAATATCTAGCTGACGTTAAGAGATGGATGGCTTCACAATTCCAAATGAAATATTTGGGAGAAGCACAATATGTTCTTGGAATCCAAATAGTTCGGAATCACAAGAACAGAACATTGGCATTATCTCAAGCATCTTATATAAACAAGATGTTGTCTAGGTATAAAATGCAAAATTCCAAAAAAGGATCTTTACCTTTCAGACATGGAATTCACTTGTCTAAGGAGCAGACTCCTAATATACCTCAAGAGGTTGAGGAAATGAATTGAATTCCACATGCATCTATAGTTAAGAGTTTGATGTATGCAATGTTGTGTACTCGTCCCGATATATGCTATGTCGTAGGAATTGTCAGCAGATTTCAGTCCAATCCTAGTCATGACCATTGGACTACTATTAAAAACATTCTCAAGTATCTTTAGAGAATGAGAGATTATATGCTCGTGTATGGTCCTAAGGATCTAATCCTTACTGGATACACACTGATTCTGACTTTCAGACCGATATTGATTCGAGGAAATCAACTTCAGAGTCAGTATTCACTCTGAACGGAGGAGCAGTTGTATGGAGAAGCATCAAGCAGAGTTGTATTGAGGACTCCACAATGGAAGCTGAGTATGTTGCTGTAAGCGAATCAGCAAAAGAAATATAGTTGATCCATTTACGAAGGTCCTCTCGACTAAAGTGTTCGAGGGTCACTAGTAGGACTAGGTCTACGAGTTTTGTATCACTAGGGCAAGTGGGAGAATTGATGGGTATTGTGATGCCCTAGTTTATTGTATTTGTACATTTTATTCTCTTCATGTAAACTCAACATTGTATATATTTGTATATATTGATCCATTGGAGTTTTAGTCCAAGTGGGAGTATTATTGGATTTTATGTCCTAAAAACTCGCAGTTTGTAAAATGATAAATATTTTCTATTATCAAAATACTTGTTATTGATCTCATAAATTGTATGAAAGTCTAAATCCAATAAACTAAGACCCATGACTATTGTATGAGTACTTGAATTTTATGTGGAGACATAAGAGTGGATCGGGTTCGAGTAAATAGTCAAAATGATCTATGGTACATGAATGAGGTTGGGTACCTTATTTTGGTAACACCATTGGATGCGGCCTACTTTGTAGTTGTTACAAAGAGTTGTAAAGTACTACATACGATGTGATCCTAATTCGTACATATTATGAAATGAGAAGTGGGGGCGTCCTATGCAATGAGTTTGCATGAGATCAGGACCAAGAAATAAGTCAATCTTACTTTATAACACTATTTACTATTTAAGACTGACTATTCCACCTAGATGACCTAGGTAACTCGATCTTAATCCTGAGCTAACTATGAACTCCTGTTTATTCGAGATTGCCCTTAAATTTGCATAGTTGAGGTTTGGCTTAACAGTGTCGGCTCAATAAGACTCCCATTTCAGGGGTAAGACCGGATAGATAGCTGGGGACATAGGGTGCAAAATGAAGTTCACGCCTACCCGATTT